>NW_026044090.1:0-118000 GCF_937001465.1 Orcinus orca | reverse complement strand
TTCAGGAAAAAACCATACGCCCTTTTTGGCCAACCAAGCAAGCTTGCAAAGGAAATCTGCACTAAAATGAAGTCTCACTTCCCCCCGGACAAAAGGGCCATCTGAAAAAAGTGTAAAATCCAGAAAGGCAGGACAGGCCATGGAGAACTGGGAACCTTGTATGCTGATGGGCGGGATGTAAATTGCCAACAGCCACTAGGGAGAAGTGTATGGTGTTTCCTGAAACATCTCAAAAACAAAGCAACAGAGCCTAGGGCACTTCCACTTATGGTCCTATAGCTTAGGGAAATTAAAATCAAAAAGACACAGCCACCCCAAAATTTGGGACGGCTCTGTTTACAGGAACCTCTTCTGCAGCACAAGTTAAATATGCCAGAGAGCAAATAATGGATAAAGAAGTTGCGGTACTTACGTACAACAGAATACCTCTCAGCAATGAAAACTATGTCACCAGGCCCGTACCAGCATAATGAGTGGATTGAGGCATGGTGATTCTAAGTGAAAAAAGTCACACAGAAAAAGAAACATCATGAGGTACCACCAATACATGGAATGAGAACTTGGCTACACATGAACTGAATTACAAAACAGAACAGGGTCTCAAATTTAGAAAACCAACTTATGCTTGCTTAAGGGGGAAGGTGAGTTGGGGTGCTGCATAAAACCAGAGTTTGAAATTAGCACAGATACCATTCCATAAGCCAAATATTTAATAGACAAGACCTACCCCTTGCTCAAGGAAATGGACTCAACAATGAGGTATCACCTCACACCTGGTAGAATGGGCATCATCAGAAAATCTACAAACAAAAAATGCTGAAAAGGGTGTGGAGAAAAGGAACCCTCTTCCACTATTGTTGGGAATATAAATTGATACAGTCACTATGGAGAACAATATGGAGTTTCTTAAGAAACTAACAGTAGAATTACCATATGATACAGCAATCCCAGTTCTGGACATATACCCAGACAAAACCATAAATCAAAAAGAGACATTCACCGCAATGTTCATTGCCTCACTCTTTACAATATCGAGGTAATGGAAGCAACCTAAATGCCCATAGACAGACGAATGCATAAAGGTGTGGTACATATATAAAATGGAATATTACAAAGCCATGAAAAGGAATGAAATTGGGTCATTTGTCAAGACGTCGATGGATCTAGAGAGTGTCATACAGAGTGAAGTAAGTCAGAAAGAGAAAAACAAATCTTGTATATTCATGCATATATGTGGAACCTAGAAAAACTGTACAGGTTAACCATTTTGCAAGGCATAAATAGAGCAACAGATGTAGACAACAAACGTATGGACAACAAGGGTGGAAAGCTGTTGGGGGGGTGGTGGTGGGAGGAGTTGAGAGACTGGGATTGACATGTATACATTTATATGTATAAAATAGGTAACCAATAAGAACCTGCTGTATAAAAATATAAAATAAAATTCAAAATTAAAAAGAAATAAAATTTAAAAAAAAAACAGAAAAAACAATTATTCCCTTCACATACATGTATTTATATGAATAAATTATTTCCATGCTTATATCTGTAAATACAAAAAAGAGGAATAAAATCTACCTTGAACCAAAAACGAAAAAGAGAAAAAAAACACAGAACCCACCAGTTCCACAGAGGAAAACCGTATCAGGGCACTTGCTCCAGTTGTAAACAATTCTGAAGTTGGTCAGTGGTGGGGAATCGTCTCCCATTCAGCCAGCAGCCCCCACGCAACAAGCGTCCTCATTGCAAAGCTGGGGCACCGTGCCGAGGCATCTGTGAGTAAACGTGAGCTGAGCCCCAGGCCAGTTGCTGCTGAACTATTCCCACCCGTCCCAGGTAAAACACCTGAATATATACAAGGACTTGAAAGCCTAGAGGAAGGGCCATAGAGCCACACGAGTGACAGCATACCGGCCGACTTGGTGCCTGCAGGCCAGCCAGGATGGTCCTGGCCCTGGGTGCTCTTCTGGAAGATTTCCATTTCCCTGCCTGAGATACCCGTCCTGTCCCTGCCCCCACTGCTTTTTTCCTTCCTCACCTCTGCCCAGGGAGAAATTCCAGCAGCAGGTATGGGTGACACATCCTCTTCTTTAGCAGGTGGCAGCCTGGCAACTGCTGCAGAAAGTCCATCAGAGCCCCACTCACACTGGGCCACCCACAAAGCCGTGGCCTCTCACTCCCTCCCACAGCCCAGCCCCGAGACTGCTGACAGGGCAGAGAAAATGGCGTCAGGCACGGCTGCAGGGCCTCTTGCTGCCTGGAGTGGTATTTATATTGATCTCAACCCAGGCACACCTGGGGAGGGCTGGCCGGCACGGTAAGGCTGCCCAGGTCAGCCAATCATCACCCCTCAGGGGCTCACAGTTGCAGAAAATGGAACTTGCCGAACCTGCCAGGTCCAAGGAACAGGTGTGGGCTCCTGAGAGTCAGGATAGACAAGGGGCTGCAGCTTTGGCTTGTTTTCTAATCATTTTATCTGGCCCATGAGTGGGAGACAACTTCAAGAAAACCCTCTCCTAATGAGAGGAACCCAGGAGTCAGGGAGAGGAGGGGTGGGTGGTGGTTGGAGACAGAGGCCTGGTGCCCCGGGTGCAGTGGAAGTCTCTGGAAGACCAGGTGGAGGGAGGCCGCACAGAGTGATGCCCAGGGTCACAGACCTGTCGCAGCTGCTGTTTGTTAGTTCAAGTCCTGCTCTGAGGTGCTCTGTGTCAGCTCTGAGCGACAGGTGAGCTGGGGGTGCTCTGCAATGAGGGCTATGTGCACGGTTCCTGTGTGTCCAGCCCTGCCACGGTACCTGCAAGGGTAGCTCTGTATCCTGGGAGGGGCCTGACCACGAGAGCCCCGTGGGCTGGGGTGGGGGTGGGGTACCTGCCCAGGTGAGCTCCATATTCTGGGATTGGTCTGACCACGAGAGCCCCATGGGCTGCTGGGGACCTGGTAAAGGATGTCAGGACAGTCAGTGAAGCCACCGAGGATATACCTCCAGCTGCTCCTAATTCCTACACCCTGCTGGTCATTCTACCAACCACCAGGACATGGTATTCTGTATTAGTCTTCAATGATGCCTTCTTTTGTATTCCATTAGTCCCAGAGTCACAAGAAATTTTGGCTTGTGAGTGGCAGGACTCAACATACAACTAAAACAATACTTCCGGGCCGTCTTGCCCCAAGGGTGCAAAAATTCCCACACCATCTTTGGGGAAAGCTTAGCTAAAGACCTAAAAGTTCTACCTCTGGAAAAGGAAACCCTCCTTCAGTACGCAGACGACATTCTGATCGCCAGCTCTACTAAGGAGGCCTCTGAACTACCAAGCCAATAAAGGATAGAAGTTGTCCAAGAAAAAGCTCAAATATCACAGACTGCGGTGACCTGCCTGGGCTTCGTTCTCACAGAAGGTCGGAGAAGCCCATCCCAGGAAAGGGAAGAAACCATTTTCAGCCTTACCCCTTTCTAAAACTAGAAGACAGCTTAGGGGTTCCTGGGGAGGCCAGGGTTTGCTGCTTCTGGATCCCTAACTACAGTCTACTAGCTGGGCCTCTATATGAAACACTGAAAGGAAAAGATGATGATCCTTTTGAATAGAATCCAGAAGTGGCCTTTCAAGAATGGAAAGAGCAGTCAATTCAGACCCTTGCCCTGGAACTCCCTAATTTAGCTAAACCCTTTGACCTTTACATTCCCGGTGAAAGGTGAATCGCCATTGGAGAATTAGTGCAAAAACTGGGACCACTTGAAATGGAACAATGCAAGAATGCCATCCAGGTAGGATAAACTACGGTCACCAAGGGGCTTGGCCCACTGCCACATCTGGCCAAGATACTGGTGGTATCTAAAAACCTGGAAATCAGCAGCCCCAAAGGCCACCTCCCTCCTAAGGGAAAAGGACCCCACGTGGTGATCCTAACCACCAACCATGCCCTGAAGTTGCAGGGTTTGCTCTGTGGGCACACCAACCTCGAGTGAGGAGGCCTTCCAACTCCAACATCCAGAGAGATAACCGGGGGCAACAGGGCACCATGACGACTCATGTGAACATCACTTGACCTGGAGTTTCTCTCATAAAACAACAAGAGTGTGTCCCAAAAGAGTAGACTACTGCTTGCAGGACATACTGCACCCAGAGGGGAGCTAATAATCTTGGCGGGGGAACCGTATATCACACTGTCACCAGAGAAAAGCCTACAGACACCTTGATGATGGTGGCCAATGAGACTGGCTGGACTCCTGTTTACTTCAAAAGGCTGTTGACTCAGTGGCCATCATGGTCCTTGATCACCACTGACCCTGGACTGTCTGGGAGTTGAGCGGGCAGGGCTCTGACACCTGGTGCTGTTTGTACATTAATTCAGGGGCCTAATTGAAGAAAGCGCAGACTACTGGTCAGAGCATCTAGGCTGGCAGAAACGGTCAGCCTAAGGTGGCCGAACAAATGTGGGGCGGGGTGAAACCGGCCCCCACAGCGTCTCTGCACATCTCTTTCCTGGACCCTTAAAGGTCATTAGAATCTATAACACTTCCAATGCTGGTGCTCAGTTGGACGAGCAGGGAGGCAGGGGGCCTGGGGACAATCAACGTCACCTGGAGGCTGCTGGGGAGAAGCTCTGACCCTCGCCCCCGGGTATGAGGGCTCCCAACTCAGCACTCAGCAGTTACAGAAGAAGGGTCTGCACCCTCAGCACTCCAAGAATGAGGAACGGGACAAAAGGCAGAGGAGGGGTTTGTCCCCAGCAAAGCCCATTAAAAATCCCTGGGAGATAAAAATAGAATCTGGGCAATAAAGTCAAGTCTAACCTTTTTTATCCTTTGTGCTTTGTCTAATTTCATGTGCTCCTAGGTCCCGCATGCAGAGGTTCCACACCCGGCACTTCAGACCAGATTTCCTAGTGCAGAATGGCTGGGACGACACCTCAGCTCCTGGGGCCCAGTGCAGACTCCGCGATATAGAGCCTGAGCTGCAGCCAACCTGGCCCTCGAGAGCTCCGCCCCCTCCCTCCCACTGACTCTGACAGGATCTCTACACAACAGCCCAGCCCACAGCCCACGGGGTAGTGCATGCTCTCACCTCTCCATTCTCTGATCAAAATATAAAGTTTCCTTTGCTTGTGAACCAAACTCAGTCTCGATCTGTTGGCCCCAATGACACTGGGCAGGGGGACACTTGTTGGGGTCCACTCTGGAGGATCAGTAACAGAAATTGAGACTATTGTAACCTCAATGAACAGATGTGTGAGCCAAACTGTAGTTAACATAGAACAGTGTATAAGGCTCGGGTAAAATAAGATGTTTCTAACACTTCCATTTGATATTTCCATCACTTTATTATAAGCAAGTTCAGTGAAAAGGTTTGTCTTATTTGTCAGGTCAATATTAGAGAAACGAAGTGATTTCTTTCCAAGGATGTACATCTAATAATCTTGGTTAAAGCTTCAATCTTGTTTTAAATGCTTTTCCATTGAAAATGATACCTCTCTTTCAGCTCCCCCATTTCTGAGAAGTATAAAATCTTATAATTTATTATTACCAAAGGGGAAAGGTGGGAGGAGGGATAAATTAACAGTTTGGGATTAACACATACACACTGCTATGTATAAAATAGATCATCAACAAGGAACTACTGTATAGCACAGGGAACTACACTCAACATTTTGCAATAACCTATAAGGGGAAATAATCTGGAAAAGAATAGATATTTTTATTGACATCATCTATCAATGACAGTTAAAGTGTAACCTAAGGGAAGCTGGTGGTGATTGCTTCTGACCCTGAAGACTTCAATCATCTAAAGTTTGGACTCTGTTTACTTCCCAAGGCCCTTAATGAACATATGTGTAGCCGTAGCTTAAAAAATTCCCCAGTTTGGGTTTCGGGCAGACACTGATTTTGAAAAAGCCCTGGTGTTCTCCTTACATGAATGGGACTCTTCCTACTGCTAAAACATGTCTGTCACACCCAGAGGATGGTATACCGTCTGATCGGGGAGAGTTTGGAAAAGGCATCTCATCTCCTCATCTCCTGGTGCTCGGGTTCACCCCTCCAGCGTCTTTACTAACAGTCTCCCCACTTGGAGATGTCAGCACTGTCAACATCCTGTTGCGTACAGTTTGGAATTTGTCCAGAGGATGAAGCGGAAGGATGAGGAACAATGAGAGACAAGTCCTAGGTGTTCAGACAGGCACATGTCACTCTAATTTCCAATCAGGAAGACGAATTGACCAAAGGCTAGGGTTGCCCATGGAAACAGTATAGGGCTTGAGGAAATCCCGCTGCTTTGTGGTCAGTTCCCATAAACGCAAGTTGAACAATGGAACTCAGGGGCAGCAAAATTCACGAAACTGCAGAGTTGAAAATATCCATCACTGAAAAATGTCTTGAGGAAAGTCAGAGAAAAGGACTTGTAAGCAAGGGAGAATGGCAGGAAAGGGATTTGAGGAGGTAGAAAGGACTCGCCATTAAGCACGAGAAAAGGAGCTGAACATTGCCAACATTGCAGTTGGCCAAAAAGGGTGTATGCGTTTTTTTCTGTATATATTCAAGAAAAGGGCATACACTTTTTTAGCCAAGCAAACAGGTGGGCACTGGAAGTCAATACTACAAAAGATATCACTTCGCATCAGTCAGAAGAGCCATCCTCATAAAGCGTAAACAACAGAAATGCAGGACAGGGCAAGGAGAAGAGGGAGCCCTGTGAGACTTATAGTGGAAATGTATATTGCCAACGGCCATTCTGGAGAAGTGTATTGTGTTTACTAAAGCATCTAAAAAATGAGCTACAGAGCATAGGGCACTTGCACTCATGGGCGTATATCTTGGGAAAAACAAAAATCGAGAGGACACAGGCACCCCAATGTTTACCCCCTCTCTGTTTAAAAGATCCTCGACTAGGATATAACTTAAATGTCTCTGGAGGGAAAAAATGGATAGAGATGTGGTACTTAGGTAGAGTGGAATATTATTCAGCCTGGAAATCAATGAACTATGGCCAGTTGTAACAACTCCGGAGGAGTTACGTATGATCTTTCTAAGTGACATAATTCAAAAAGAAAAAGACACATATCATAAGATATCACTTAAAGGTGGAATCCAAAATGGCTACACATGAAATAAATTACAAAACAAAAACATAGTCAAATATGTAGAAAAGACGCATAAGGCTGCTAAACGGGAAAGGTGGGGAGGGGTGAGGCATCATCCAGGAGGTTGAAATTAGCAAAGATACCATTCCAAATACCAAACTGATAATCAACAAGGCCCACACGGTAGCTAAAAGAACTGCACTCAGCACACTCAAGTCACCGGAAAAGAATATATACGACTGGTAAGAATCTGAAAAAGAATTTACTGATGTCTCTCTGTACGTGAATCAAGTGGATGTACAGCAGCAAGAAACAGAGCTTTGAAAATCAGCTGTAACCAATATAGTAATAAATTGAAAAAAATAAACGACAGAGAGACAGAGAAAACCTCTTACAACTTTTCCTCAGGGACGGTGATGCAACATGGATTGAACACATCTAGACCCACAGCAGGATGAGACATAAGGCTGGAAACTGTTTGCACTAAGAGAAATGTGAGGTTGGGTGAGGAAATGCACACCCTTTAAAGTAATACTACCTGGTACCCATTCAATGGGTCCCAAATCTGCAGGTTCAAGGGATCTTCCTACAGCTAAAACATGCATGGAAAACCCAGAGGACTGTACACCATGTGATCGGGAGATGTGTCTAAAATGCAGCTCATTTATCCTCTCCTGGTGCTCCTGTTCACCATTCCAGCCACGTTACTTAGAATCTCCCCACTTGGAGAATCAGCACATTTCAACTTCTGTTTCACACATTTTGCAAATTGTGAGGAGGATGAACGGGAAGAGGGGGAACCAATGAGAGAATAGTTGTAGGGGTTTGGGCGGGCACATATCACTCTAATTTCCCATTAAGAATAAGAATTGAAAAAAGGCTCAGCCCGCCTCGCCGGAGCCAAAATAGGGCCTGAAGCAATCCTGCGGGTTTGAGGCCAGCTCACAAAAGAGCAACTTAAAAAATGGAGCTCAGGGTCACTGCAATTCACAAACCTGCAGAGTTATAAATGAAAACTAACATCCAAAACTATGTTGAGGTAAGGCAAAGAAGAGGATCTGAATGCAAGACAGAATTGCAAGAAACAGATTTCAAGAGATAGATTGGACTCGTCTTTAAAGCACATGAAAAGCGGCAGAATTTCGACAATGATGCAGTTGGCCCAAAAGGGCGTATGCGTTTTTTCCTGATTATATCCAGGAAAAAACGCATACACACTTTATGGGCAACGAAGCAAGCAAGCAATGCAAATGTGCACAACAAAGAAGTCTCATTTCCCACCGGTCAAAAGGGCCATCCTAAAAAATTGTAAAAACCAGAAATGCAGGACAGGCCATGGAGAACAGGGAGCCTTTATACGCTGATGGGCAGTGTGTGAACTGCCGAGAGCCACTCTGGAGAAGTGTATGGTGGTTCCTAAATCATCTAAAAAACAGAGCTACAGAGCATAGGACACTTCCAATCATGGGAGTATATCTAGGGAAGTCTAAAAATCAACAAGACACAAGCACACCACAGTTTAGGGCTACTCTGTTTACAAGAACCTCAACTTCAGTACACCTTAAATATCCCAGGAAAGAGAACAATGGATAAAGAAGATGTGGTACTTATGTACAATGGAATATCTCTTCACCATGAAATCAATGTAATAAGGCTAGTAGAAGGATAAAGAGTGGATTTAGGTCCGATAATACTACTTGAAATAAGTCAAACAGAAAAAGGAACATATCATAAGATATCACTTATAGAGGGAGGGTAAATATGGCTGCACAAAAAATGAATTACAGAACAGAACAGTGTCTCACATTTAGAAAACACACTTATGTCAGCTTAAGGGGAAAGGAGAGGTGGGGTGATGCATAAAACCAGAGTTTGAAATTAGCACAGATACCATTCAATAAACCAAATAGATATTAGACAAGATCTACACCTTGCTCAATGAACTGGCCTCAACACACCCTATACACTGCAGAGAAATATATCTGAGTAATAAGAATCTTAAAACCCATGTATTGATATATCTCCATAAGGGAATCAAGTGTGTGCAGAGCGGCACAAACACAGCAGTGAAAATGAGCTAAACCCCATTATAGAAATAAATTTTAAAAACAAAACGCAGAAACAATGAAAGAGAGAAAAATTCTTACAAAATTTGCTCAGGGGCTGTGATGCAACCTGGATTGACCACATATAAACCCACAGCTGGATAAGACATAAGGCTGCACACTTGGGGCTGAGAGGATTGGTGAGCTTTGGTGAGCAACTGCCAAAAGTTTAATGCAATACTTCATGCTACTCATTCCAAGGGTCCCAAAACTCCAGGTTGAAGGGAATCTTCCTACAGCTAAACGATGCTTGGGAAACCCAGCGACTGGTATACCATATGATCGGGAAAGGTTTCTAAAACGCACCTCATTTTTCCTCTCCTAGGACTTCGGATTGACATTCCAGCCGCTTTACTAACAATATCCCCACATGGAGAGTCAATGCCTTTAAGTTATGGTATCGCACAGTCTGCAGTTAGTGCCGATGACGAATGGGAATAGGGGGAACCAGTGAGAAACTAGCTGTAGCAGTTTCAGTGGGCACATGTCACTCTAATTTCACATCAGTAAGAAGAATAAACCAAAGGCACAGCAAGGTGTCCCAGAAGAAGAATAGGGCCTGAAGGAATCCTGTGGTTATGAGGCAAGATCACAAAAATAAGAGCTGAAAAATGGAGCTAACGGCCACTGCAATTCAAAAACCTGCAGAGTTATAAAGGTCAACTATTTTCAAAAAATATATTGAGGTAAGGCTATGAAGAGGCATTGAAGGCAAGGCAGAATTGCAGGAAACCGATTTCAGGAGGTAGACTGGAATTGCATTTAAAGCATAGGAAAAGAGGCAGAACGTCGACAATGATGCACTTGGCCAAAAAGGGCGAATGATTTTTTTCCTGAATATATTCAGGAAAAAACGCATATGCCCTTTTTGGCCAACCAAGCAAGCTTGCAAAGGAAATCTGCACTACAATGAAGTCTCAATTCCCCCCTGTCAAGGGCCATCTGAAAAAGTGTAAAATCCAGAAAGGCAGGACAGGCCATGGAGAACTGGGAGCCTTGTTATGCTGATGGGTGGGATGTAAATTGCCAACAGCCACTGGGGAGAAGTGTATGGTGTTTCCTGAAACATCTAAAAAACAAAGCAACAGAGCCTAGGGCACTTCCACTTATGGTCCTATAGCTTAGGGAAATTAAAATCAAAAAGACACAGCCACCCCAAAGTTTGGGACGGCTCTGTTTACAAGAACCTCATTTACGGTAAAAGTTCAATATCGCAGAAAGTGAAAAATGGATAAAGAAGTTGTGGTACTTACGTACAATGCAATATCACTCAGCAATGAAATCTACGTCATCAGGCCCGTAGCAGCACAATGAGTGGATTCAGGTATGATGATTCTAACTGAAATAAGTCACACAGAAAAAGAAACATCGTAAGATATCACTAATACACGGAATGTAAACTTGGCTACACAGGAACTGGATTACAAAACAGAACAGGGTCTCAAATTTAGAAAACCAACTTATGCTTGCTTAAGGGGAAAGGTGAGTTGGGGTGCTGCATAAAACCAGAGATTGAAATGAGCACAGATAAAGTTCCTTAAGCCAAATATGTAATAGACAAGAGCTACTCCTTGCTCAACGAAATGGACTCAACACCCCCTATTAAAGGCCTAAGAATGTACCTGACTAGTAAGTATCTTAAAACCTATGGATTGCTATGTCTCCGAAAGAGAATCAAGCGTGTGTACAGGGGCACAAACGCAGCAGTGATAGGATTGGAGAGGTTTGGTGAGCAAATGAAGAACCTTTGAAGTCATATTTCATGGTACCCATTCCACGGGTCTCACCTGTCAAGGTTTAAGGGATTCTTCCTTCAGCTAAAACATGCATGTGGAACCCAGACTATGATCAACCATGTGACCGTGAGACGTGTTCCAATATGTCTCAGTTCTCGTCAGCTGGTACTCGGGTGCAACATTCCAGACGCTTTATTAACACTCTCCCGACTTGGAGAGTCAGTGCCTTTAAATTCCTGTTTGGCCCAGTTTGCAATTTCTGCGGAAGATGAACAGGAATAGGGAGGACCAATGAGAGACTAGCTGGAGGTGTCTGGCCGGGCAAATTTAACTCTCATTTCCCACCAGGAAGAGGAATTAACCAAAGGCTCAGCGTGCTGTGCCGGAACCAGATTAGGGCCTGAAGCAATCCTGCAGTGTTGCGGCCAGCTCACAAGAAAGCGAGTTGAAGAAAGGAGCTCAGGGGCACTGTAATTCACAAACCTGCAGAGTTGTAAATGACAGCTATCGTCTAAAAATATACTGAAGTGTGGCTGCCAAGAGGACTTGAAAGCGGGGCAGAATTGCAGGAAACCGATTTCAGGAGGTAGACTGGAATTGCATTTAAAGCATAGGAAAAGAGGCAGAACATCGACAATGATGCACTTGGCCAAAAAGGGCGTATGCATTTTTTCCTGAATATATTCAGGAAAAAACGCATACGCACTTTTTGGCCAACCAAGCGAGCTTGCAAAGGATATCTGCACTGCAATGAAGTCTCACTTCCCCCCAGTCAAAAGGGCCATCTGAAAAAAGTGTAAAATCCAGAAAGGCAGGACAGGCCATGGAGAACTGGGAGCCTTGTTATGCTGATGGGCGGGATGTAAATTGCCAACAGCCACATGGGAGAAGTGTATGGTGTTTCCTGAAACATCTAAAAAACAAAGCAACAGAGCCTAGGGCACTTCCACTTATGGTCCTATAGCTTAGGGAAATTAAAATCAAAAAGACACAGCCACCCCAAAGTTTGGGACGGCTCTGTTTACAAGAACCTCATTTACGGTACAAGTTCAATATCGCAGAAAGTGAAAAATGGATAAAGAAGTTGTGGTACTTACGTACAATGCAATATCACTCAGCAATGAAATCTATGTCATCAGGCCCGTAGCACCTTAATGAGTGGATTCAGGTATGATGATTCTAACTGAAATAAGTCACACAGAAAACGAAACATCATAAGATATCACTGATACCCAGAATGTAAACTTGCTACACAGGAACTGAATTACAAAACAGAACAGGGTCTCAAATTTAGAAAACCAACTTATGCTTGCTTAAGGGGAAAGGTGAGTTGGGGTGCTGCATAAAACCAGAGATTGAAATGAGCACAGATAAAGTTCCTTAAGCCAAATATGTAATAGACAAGAGCTACTCCTTGCTCAACGAGATGGACTCAACACCCCATATTAAACGCCTAAGTATGTACCTGACTAGTAAGTATCTTAAAACCTATGGATTGCTATGTCTCCGAAAGAGAATCAAGCGTGTGTACAGGGGCATAAACGCAGCAGTGATAGGATTGGAGAGGTTCGGTGAGCAAATGAAGACCCTTTGAAGTCATATTGCATGGTACACATTCCACGGGTCTCAACTCTCCAGGTTTAAGGGATTCTTCCTTCAGCTAAAACATGCATGTGGAACCCAGAGTATGATCAACCGTGTGATCGGGAGACGTGTTCAAATATGTCTCAGTTCTCGTCCCCTGGTACTCGGGTGCAACATTCCAGATGCTTTACTAACACTCTCCCGACTTGGAGAGTCAGTGCCTTTAACCTCCTGTTTGGCCCACTTTGCAAATTCTGTGGAAGATGAACAGGAATAGGGAGGACCAATGAGAGACTAGCTGGAGGTGTCTGGACGGGCAAATTTAACTCTCATTTCCCACCAGGAAGAGGAATTAAACAAAGGCTCAGCGTGCCATGCCGGAACCAGATTAGGGCCTGAAGCAATCCTGCGGTGTTGCGGCCAGCTCACAAGAAAGCGAGTTGAAGAAAGGAGCTCAGGGGCACTGTAATTCACAAACCTGCAGAGTTATAAATGACAGCTATCGTCCAAAAATATACTGAAGTAAGGCTGCCAAGAGGACTTGAAAGCGGGGCAGAATTGCAGGAAACCGATTTCAGGAGGTAGACTGGAATTGCATTTAAAGCATAGGAAAAGAGGCAGAACGTCCACAATGATGCACTTGGCCAAAAACGGCGTATGCGTTTTTTCCTGAATATATTCAGGAAAAAACGCATACGCCCTTTTTGGCCAACCAAGAAAGCTTGCAAAGGAAATCTGCACTACAATGAAGTCTCACTTCCCCCCGGTCAAAAGGGCCATCTGAAAAAAGTGTAAAATACAGAAAGGCAGGACAGGCCATGGAGAACTGTGAGCCTTGTTTTGCTGATGGGCGGGATGTATATTGCCAACAGCCACTTGGGAGAAGTGTATGGTGTTTCCTGAAACATCTAAAAAACAAAGCAACAGAGCCTAGGGCACTTCCACTTATGGCCTTATAGCTTAGGGAAATTAAAATCAAAAAGACACAGCCACCCCTAAGTTTGGGACAGCTCTGTTTAGAAGAAACTCGTTTATGGGACTAGTTCAATATCGCAGAAAGTGAAAAATGGATAAAGAAGTTGTGGTACTTACGTACAATGCAACATCACTCAACAATGAAATCTATGTCATCAGGCCCGTAGCAGCATAATGAGTGGATTCAGGTATGATGATTCTAACTGAAATAAGTCACACAGAAAAAGAAACATCATAAGATATCACTAATACACGGAATGTAAACTTGGCTACACAGGAACAGGATTACAAAACAGAACAGGGTCTCAAATTTAGAAAACCAACTTATGCTTGCTTAAGGGGAAAGGTGAGTTGGGGTGCTGCATAAAACCAGAGATTGAAATGAGCACAGATAAAGTTCCTTAAGCCAAATATGAAATAGACAAGAGCTACTCCTTGCTCAATGAAATGGACTCAAAACCCCATATTAAACGCCTAAGAATGTACCTGACTAGTAAGTATCTTAAAACCTATGGATTGCTATGTCTCTGAAAGAGAGTCAAGCATGAGTACAGGGGCATAAACGCAGCAGTGATAGGATTGGAGAGGTTCGGTGAGCAAATGAAGACCCTTTGAAGTCATATTGCATGGAACCCATTCCACGGGTCTCAACTCTCCAGGTTTAAGGGATTCTTCCTTCAGCTAAATCATGCATGTGGAACGCAGACTATGATCAACCATGTGATCGGGAGACATGTTCAAATATGTCTCAGTTCTCATCACCTGGTACTCGGGTGCAACATTCTAGACGCTTTACTAACACTCTCCCGACTTGGAGAATCAGTGCCTTTAACCTCCTGTTTGGCCCAGTTTGCAAATTCCGCGGAAGATGAACAGGAATAGGGAGAACCAATGAGAGGCTAGCTGGAGGTGTTTGGACAGGCAAATTTAACTCTCATTTCCCACCAGGAAGAGGAATTAAGCAAAGGCTCAGCGTGCCATGCCGGAACCAGATTAGGGCCTGAAGCAATCCTGCGGTGTTGCGGCCAGCTCACAAGAAAGCGAGTTGAAGAAAGGAGCTCAGGGGCACTGTAATTCACAAACCTGCAGAGTTATAAATGACAGCTATCATCCAAAAATATACTGAAGTAAGGCTGCCAAGAGGACCTAAAAGCGGGGCAGAATTGCAGGAAACCGATTTCAGGAGGTAGACTGGAATTGCATTTAAAGCATAGGAATAGAGGCAGGACGTCGACAATGATGCACTTGGCTAAAAAGGGCGTATGCGTTTTTTCCTGAAAATATTCAGAAAAAAACGCATACGCCCTTTTTGGCCAACCAAGCAAGCTTGCAAAGCAAATCTGCACTACAATGAAGTCTCACTTCCCCCGGTCAAAAGGGCCATCAGAAAAAAGTGTAAAATCCAGAAAGGCAGGACAGGCCATGGAGAACTGGGAGCCTTGTCATGCTGATGGGCGGGATGTAAATTGCCAACAGCCACTCCGGAGAAGTGTATGGTGTTTCCTGAAACATCTAAAAAACAAAGTAACAGAGCCTAGGGAACTTCCACTTATGGTCCTATAGCTCAGGGAAATTAAAATCAAAAAGACACAGCCACCCCAAAGTTTGGGACCGCTCTGTTTACAAGAACCTCGTTTACGGAACAAGTTAAATATCGCAGAAAGCGAAAAATGGATAAAGAAGTTGTGGTACTTACGTACAATGCAATATCACTCAGCAATGAAATCTATGTCATCAGGCCCATAGCAGCATAATGAGGGGATTAAGCTATGATGATTCTAACTGAAATAAGTCACACAGAAAAAGAAACATCATAAGATATCACTAATACACGGAATGTAAACTTGGCTACACAGGAAGTGGATTACAAAACAGAACAGGTTCTCAAATTTAGAAAACCAACTTATGCTTGCTTAAGGGGAAAGTTGAGTTGGGGTGCTGCATAAAACCAGAGATTGAAATGAGCACAGATAAAGTTCCTTAAGCCAAATATGTAATAGACAAGAGCTACTCCTAGCTCAACGAAATGGACACAACACCCCATTTTAAACGCCTAAGAATGTACCTGACTTGTAAGTATCTTAAAACCTATGGATTGCTATGTCTCTGAAAGAGAATCAAGCATGTGTACAGGGGCACAAACGCAGCAGTGATAGGATTGGAGAGGTTCGGTGAGCAAATGAAGACACTTTGAAGTCATATTGCATGGTACCCATTCCACGGGTCTCAGCTCTCCAGGTTTAAGGGATTCTTCCTTCAGCTAAAACATGCATGTGGAACCCAGAGAATGATCAACCGTGTGATCGGGAGACGTGTTCAAATATGTCTCCGTTCTCGTCCCCTGGTAGTCGGGTGCAACATTCCAGACGCTTTACTAACACTCTCCCGACTTGGAGAGTCAGTGCCTTTAACCTCCTGATTTGCACAGTTTGCAATTTCTGCGGAAGATAAACAGGAATAGGGAGAACCAATGAGAGACTAGCTGGAGGTGTCTGGATGGGCAAATTTAACTCTCATTTCCCACCAGGAAGAGGAATTAACCAAAGGCTCAGCGTGCTGTGCCGGAACCAGATTAGGGCGTGAAGCAATCCTGCGGTGTTGCGGCCAGCTCACAAGAAAGCGAGTTGAAGAAAGGAGCTCAGGGACACGGTAATTCACAAACCTGCAGAGTTATAAATGACAGCTATCATCCAAAAATATACTGAAGTAAGGCTGCCAAGAGGACTGCAAAGTGGGGCAGAATTGCAGGAAACCGATTTCAGGAGGTAGACTGGAATTGCATTTAAAGCATAGGAAAAGAGGAAGAACGTCGCAATGATGCACTTGGCCAAAAAGGGCGTATGCGTTTTTTCCTGAATATATTCAGGAAAAAACCATACGCCCTTTTTGGCCAACCAAGCAAGCTTGCAAAGGAAATCTGCACTAAAATGAAGTCTCACTTCCCCCCGGACAAAAGGGCCATCTGAAAAAAGTGTAAAATCCAGAAAGGCAGGACAGGCCATGGAGAACTGGGAACCTTGTATGCTGATGGGCGGGATGTAAATTGCCAACAGCCACTCTGGAGAAGTGTATGGTGTTTCCTGAAACATCTAAAAAACAAAGCAACAGAGCCTAGGGCACTTCCACTTATGGTCCTATAGCTTAGGGAAATTAAAATCAAAAAGACACAGCCACCCCAAAATTTGGGACGGCTCTGTTTACAGGAACCTCTTCTGCAGCACAAGTTAAATATGCCAGAGAGCAAATAATGGATAAAGAAGTTGCGGTACTTACGTACAACAGAATACCTCTCAGCAATGAAAACTATGTCACCAGGCCCGTACCAGCATAATGAGTGGATTGAGGCACGGTGATTCTAAGTGAAAAAAGTCACACAGAAAAAGAAACATCATGAGGTACCACCAATACATGGAATGAGAACTTGGCTACACATGAACTGAATTACAAAACAGAACAGGGTCTCAAATTTAGAAAACCAACTTATGCTTGCTTAAGGGGGAAGGTGAGTTGGGGTGCTGCATAAAACCAGAGTTTGAAATTAGCACAGATACCATTCCATAAGCCAAATATTTAATAGACAAGACCTACCCCTTGCTCAAGGAAATGGACTCAACAATGAGGTGTCACCTCACACCTGGTAGAATGGGCATCATCAGAAAATCTACAAACAAAAAATGCTGGAAAGGGTGTGGAGAAAAGGAACCCTCTTCCACTATTGTTGGGAATATAAATTGATACAGTCACTATGGAGAACAATATGGAGTTTCTTAAGAAACTAACAGTAGAATTACCATATGATACAGCAATCCCAGTTCTGGACATATACCCAGACAAAACCATAAATCAAAAAGAGACATTCACCGCAATGTTCATTGCCTCACTCTTTACAATATCGAGGTAATGGAAGCAACCTAAATGCCCATAGACAGACGAATGCATAAAGTTGTGGTACATATATAAAATGGAATATTACAAAGCCATGAAAAGGAATGAAATTGGGTCATTTGTCAAGACGTCGATGGATCTAGAGAGTGTCATACAGAGTGAAGTAGGTCAGAAAGAGAAAAACAGATCTTGTATATTCATGCATATATGTGGAACCTAGTAAAACTGTACAGGTTAACCATTTTGCAAGGCATAAATAGAGCAACAGATGTAGACAACAAACGTATGGACAACAAGGGTGGAAAGCTGTTGGGGGGGTGGTGGTGGGAGGAGTTGAGAGACTGGGATTGACATGTATACATTTATATGTATAAAATAGGTAACCAATAAGAACCTGCTGTATAAAAATATAAAATAAAATTCAAAATTAAAAAGAAATAAAATTTAAAAAAAAAACAGAAAAAACAATTATTCCCTTCACATACATGTATTTATATGAATAAATTATTTCCATGCTTATATCTGTAAATACAAAAAAGAGGAATAAAATCTACCTTGAACCAAAAACGAAAAAGAGAAAAAAAACACAGAACCCACCAGTTCCACAGAGGAAAACCGTATCAGGGCACTTGCTCCAGTTGTAAACAATTCTGAAGTTGGTCAGTGGTGGGGAATCGTCTCCCATTCAGCCAGCAGCCCCCACGCAACAAGCGTCCTCATTGCAAAGCTGGGGCACCGTGCCGAGGCATCTGTGAGTAAACGTGAGCTGAGCCCCAGGCCAGTTGCTGCTGAACTATTCCCACCCGTCCCAGGTAAAACACCTGAATATATACAAGGACTTGAAAGCCTAGAGGAAGGGCCATAGAGCCACACGAGTGACAGCATACCGGCCGACTTGGTGCCTGCAGGCCAGCCAGGATGGTCCTGGCCCTGGGTGCTCTTCTGGAAGATTTCCATTTCCCTGCCTGAGATACCCGTCCTGTCCCTGCCCCCACTGCTTTTTTCCTTCCTCACCTCTGCCCAGGGAGAAATTCCAGCAGCAGGTATGGGTGACACATCCTCTTCTTTAGCAGGTGGCAGCCTGGCAACTGCTGCAGAAAGTCCAGCAGAGCCCCACTCACACTGGGCCACCCACAAAGCCGTGGCCTCTCACTCCCTCCCACAGCCCAGCCCCGAGACTGCTGACAGGGCAGAGAAAATGGCGTCAGGAACGGCTGCAGGGCCTCTTGCTGCCTGGAGTGGTATTTATATTGATCTCAACCCAGGCACACCTGGGGAGGGCTGGCCGGCACGGTAAGGCTGCCCAGGTCAGCCAATCATCACCCCTCAGGGGCTCACAGTTGCAGAAAATGGAACTTGCCGAACCTGCCAGGTCCAAGGAACAGGTGTGGGCTCCTGAGAGTCAGGATAAACAAGGGGCTGCAGCTTTGGCTTGTTTTCTAATCATTTTATCTGGCCCATGAGTGGGAGACAACTTCAAGAAAACCCTCTCCTAATGAGAGGAACCCAGGAGTCAGGGAGAGGAGGGGTGGGTGGTGGTTGGAGACAGAGGCCTGGTGCCCCGGGTGCAGTGGAAGTCTCTGGAAGACCAGGTGGAGGGAGGCCGCACAGAGTGATGCCCAGGGTCACAGACCTGTCGCAGCTGCTGTTTGTTAGTTCAAGTCCTGCTCTGAGGTGCTCTGTGTCAGCTCTGAGCGACAGGTGAGCTGGGGGTGCTCTGCAATGAGGGCTATGTGCACGGTTCCTGTGTGTCCAGCCCTGCCACGGTACCTGCAAGGGTAGCTCTGTATCCTGGGAGGGGCCTGACCACGAGAGCCCCGTGGGCTGGGGTGGGGGTGGGGTACCTGCCCAGGTGAGCTCCATATTCTGGGATTGGTCTGACCACGAGAGCCCCATGGGCTGCTGGGGACCTGGTAAAGGATGTCAGGACAGTCAGTGAAGCCACCGAGGATATACCTCCAGCTGCTCCTAATTCCTACACCCTGCTGGTCATTCTACCAACCACCAGGACATGGTATTCTGTATTAGTCTTCAATGATGCCTTCTTTTGTATTCCATTAGTCCCAGAGTCACAAGAAATTTTGGCTTGTGAGTGGCAGGACTCAACATACAACTAAAACAATACTTCCGGGCCGTCTTGCCCCAAGGGTGCAAAAATTCCCACACCATCTTTGGGGAAAGCTTAGCTAAAGACCTAAAAGTTCTACCTCTGGAAAAGGAAACCCTCCTTCAGTACGCAGACGACATTCTGATCGCCAGCTCTACTAAGGAGGCCTCTGAACTACCAAGCCAATAAAGGATAGAAGTTGTCCAAGAAAAAGCTCAAATATCACAGACTGCAGTGACCTGCCTGGGCTTCGTTCTCACAGAAGGTCGGAGAAGCCCATCCCAGGAAAGGGAAGAAACCATTTTCAGCCTTACCCCTTTCTAAAACTAGAAGACAGCTTAGGGGTTCCTGGGGAGGCCAGGGTTTGCTGCTTCTGGATCCCTAACTACAGTCTACTAGCTGGGCCTCTATATGAAACACTGAAAGGAAAAATGATGATCCTTTTGAATAGAATTCAGAAGTGGCCTTTCAAGAATGGAAAGAGCAGTCAATTCAGACCCTTGCCCTGGAACTCCCTAATTTAGCTAAACCCTTTGACCTTTACATTCCCGGTGAAAGGTGAATCGCCATTGGAGAATTAGTGCAAAAACTGGGACCACTTGAAATGGAACAATGCAAGAATGCCATCCAGGTAGGATAAACTACGGTCACCAAGGGGCTTGGCCCACTGCCACATCTGGCCAAGATACTGGTGGTATCTAAAAACCTGGAAATCAGCAGCCCCAAAGGCCACCTCCCTCCTAAGGAAAAGGACCCCACGTGGTGATCCTAACCACCAACCATGCCCTGAAGTTGCAGGGTTTGCTCTGTGGGCACACCAACCTCGAGTGAGGAGGCCTTCCAACTCCAACATCCAGAGAGATAACCGGGGGCAACAGGGCACCATGACGACTCATGTGAACATCACTTGACCTGGAGTTTCTCTCATAAAACAACAAGAGTGTGTCCCAAAAGAGTAGACTGCTGCTTGCAGGACATACTGCACCCAGAGGGGAGCTAATAATCTTGGCGGGGGAACCGTATATCACACTGTCACCAGAGAAAAACCTACAGACACCTTGATGATGGTGGCCAATGAGACTGGCTGGACTCCTGTTTACTTCAAAAGGCTGTTGACTCAGTGGCCATCATGGTCCTTGATCACCACTGACCCTGGACTGTCTGGGAGTTGAGCGGGCAGGGCTCTGACACCTGGTGCTGTTTGTACATTAATTCAGGGGCCTAATTGAAGAAAGCGCAGACTACTGGTCAGAGCATCTAGGCTGGCAGAAACGGTCAGCCTAAGGTGGCCGAACAAATGTGGGGCGGGGTGAAACCGGCCCCCACAGCGTCTCTGCACATCTCTTTCCTGGACCCTTAAAGGTCATTAGAATCTATAACACTTCCAATGCTGGTGCTCAGTTGGATGAGCAGGGAGGCAGGGGGCCTGGGGACAATCAACGTCACCTGGAGGCTGCTGGGGAGAAGCTCTGACCCTCGCCCCCGGGTATGAGGGCTCCCAACTCAGCACTCAGCAGTTACAGAAGAAGGGTCTGCACCCTCAGCACTCCAAGAATGAGGAACGGGACAAAAGGCAGAGGAGGGGTTTGTCCCCAGCAAAGCCCATTAAAAATCCCTGGGAGATAAAAATAGAATCTGGGCAATAAAGTCAAGTCTAACCTTTTTTATCCTTTGTGCTTTGTCTAATTTCATGTGCTCCTAGGTCCCGCATGCAGAGGTTCCACACCCGGCACTTCAGACCAGATTTCCTAGTGCAGAATGGCTGGGACGACACCTCAGCTCCTGGGGCCCAGTGCAGACTCCGCGATATAGAGCCTGAGCTGCAGCCAACCTGGCCCTCGAGAGCTCCGCCCCCTCCCTCCCACTGACTCTGACAGGATCTCTACACAACAGCCCAGCCCACAGCCCACGGGGTAGTGCATGCTCTCACCTCTCCATTCTCTGATCAAAATATAAAGTTTCCTTTGCTTGTGAACCAAACTCAGTCTCGATCTGTTGGCCCCAATGACACTGGGCAGGGGGACACTTGTTGGGGTCCACTCTGGAGGATCAGTAACAGAAATTGAGACTATTGTAACCTCAATGAACAGATGTGTGAGCCAAACTGTAGTTAACATAGAACAGTGTATAAGGCTCGGGTAAAATAAGATGTTTCTAACACTTCCATTTGATATTTCCATCACTTTATTATAAGCAAGTTCAGTGAAAAGGTTTGTCTTATTTGTCAGGTCAATATTAGAGAAACGAAGTGATTTCTTTCCAAGGATGTACATCTAATAATCTTGGTTAAAGCTTCAATCTTGTTTTAAATGCTTTTCCATTGAAAATGATACCTCTCTTTCAGCTCCCCCATTTCTGAGAAGTATAAAATCTTTTAATTTATTATTACCAAAGGGGAAAGGTGGGAGGAGGGATAAATTAACAGTTTGGGATTAACACATACACACTGCTATGTATAAAATAGATCATCAACAAGGAACTACTGTATAGCACAGGGAACTACACTCAACATTTTGCAATAACCTATAAGGGGAAATAATCTGGAAAAGAATAGATATTTTTATTGACATCATCTATCAATGACAGTTAAAGTGTAACCTAAGGGAAGCTGGTGGTGAGTGCTTCTGACCCTGAAGACTTCAATCATCTAAAGTTTGGACTCTGTTTACTTCCCAAGGCCCTTAATGAACATATGTGTAGCCGTAGCTTAAAAAATTCCCCAGTTTGGGTTTCGGGCAGACACTGATTTTGAAAAAGCCCTGGTGTTCTCCTTACATGAATGGGACTCTTCCTACTGCTAAAACATGTCTGTCACACCAAGAGGATGGTATACCGTCTGATCGGGGAGAGTTTGGAAAAGGCATCTCATCTCCTCATCTCCTGGTGCTCGGGTTCACCCCTCCAGCGTCTTTACTAACAGTCTCCCCACTTGGAGATGTCAGCACTGTCAACATCCTGTTGCGTACAGTTTGGAATTTGTCCAGAGGATGAAGCGGAAGGATGAGGAACAATGAGAGACAAGTCCTAGGTGTTCAGACAGGCACATGTCACTCTAATTTCCAATCAGGAAGACGAATTGACCAAAGGCTAGGGTTGCCCATGGAAACAGTATAGGGCTTGAGGAAATCCCGCTGCTTTGTGGTCAGTTCCCATAAACGCAAGTTGAACAATGGAACTCAGGGGCAGCAAAATTCACGAAACTGCAGAGTTGAAAATATCCATCACTGAAAAATGTCTTGAGGAAAGTCAGAGAAAAGGACTTGTAAGCAAGGGAGAATGGCAGGAAAGGGATTTGAGGAGGTAGAAAGGACTCGCCATTAAGCACGAGAAAAGGAGCTGAACATTGCCAACATTGCCAACATTGCAGTTGGCCAAAAAGGGTGTATGCGTTTTTTTCTGTATATATTCAAGAAAAGGGCATACACTTTTTTAGCCAAGCAAACAGGTGGGCACTGGAAGTCAATACTACAAAAGATATCACTTCGCATCAGTCAGAAGAGCCATCCTCATAAAGCGTAAACAACAGAAATGCAGGACAGGGCAAGGAGAAGAGGGAGCCCTGTGAGACTTATAGTGGAAATGTATATTGCCAACGGCCATTCTGGAGAAGTGTATTGTGTTTACTAAAGCATCTAAAAAATGAGCTACAGAGCATAGGGCACTTGCACTCATGGGCGTATATCTTGGGAAAAACAAAAATCGAGAGGACACAGGCACCCCAATGTTTACCCCCTCTCTGTTTAAAAGATCCTCGACTAGGATATAACTTAAATGTCTCTGGAGGGAAAAAATGGATAGAGATGTGGTACTTAGGTAGAGTGGAATATTATTCAGCCTGGAAATCAATGAACTATGGCCAGTTGTAACAACTCCGGAGGAGTTACGTATGATCTTTCTAAGTGACATAATTCAAAAAGAAAAAGACACATATCATAAGATATCACTTAAAGGTGGAATCCAAAATGGCTACACATGAAATAAATTACAAAACAAAAACATAGTCAAATATGTAGAAAAGACGCATAAGGCTGCTAAACGGGAAAGGTGGGGAGGGGTGAGGCATCATCCAGGAGGTTGAAATTAGCAAAGATACCATTCCAAATACCAAACTGATAATCAACAAGGCCCACACGGTAGCTAAAAGAACTGCACTCAGCACACTCAAGTCACCGGAAAAGAATATATACGACTGGTAAGAATCTGAAAAAGAATTTACTGATGTCTCTCTGTACGTGAATCAAGTGGATGTACAGCAGCAAGAAACAGAGCTTTGAAAATCAGCTGTAACCAATATAGTAATAAATTGAAACAAATAAACGACAGAGAGACAGAGAAAACCTCTTACAACTTTTCCTCAGGGACGGTGATGCAACATGGATTGAACACATCTAGACCCACAGCAGGATGAGACATAAGGCTGGAAACTGTTTGCACTAAGAGAAATGTGAGGTTGGGTGAGGAAATGCACACCCTTTAAAGTAATACTACCTGGTACCCATTCAATGGGTCCCAAATCTGCAGGTTCAAGGGATCTTCCTACAGCTAAAACATGCATGGAAAACCCAGAGGACTGTACACCATGTGATCGGGAGATGTGTCTAAAATGCAGCTCATTTATCCTCTCCTGGTGCTCCTGTTCACCATTCCAGCCACGTTACTTAGAATCTCCCCACTTGGAGAATCAGCACATTTCAACTTCTGTTTCACACATTTTGCAAATTGTGAGGAGGATGAACGGGAAGAGGGGGAACCAATGAGAGAATAGTTGTAGGGGTTTGGGCGGGCACATATCACTCTAATTTCCCATTAAGAATAAGAATTGAAAAAAGGCTCAGCCCGCCTCGCCGGAGCCAAAATAGGGCCTGAAGCAATCCTGCGGGTTTGAGGCCAGCTCACAAAAGAGCAACTTAAAAAATGGAGCTCAGGGTCACTGCAATTCACAAACCTGCAGAGTTATAAATGAAAACTAACGTCCAAAACTATGTTGAGGTAAGGCAAAGAAGAGGATCTGAATGCAAGACAGAATTGCAAGAAACAGATTTCAAGAGATAGATTGGACTCGTCTTTAAAGCACATGAAAAGCGGCAGAATTTCGACAATGATGCAGTTGGCCCAAAAGGGCGTATGCGTTTTTTCCTGATTATATCCAGGAAAAAACGCATACGCACTTTATGGGCAACGAAGCAAGCAAGCAATGCAAATGTGCACAACAAAGAAGTCTCATTTCCCACCGGTCAAAAGGGCCATCCTAAAAAATTGTAAAAACCAGAAATGCAGGACAGGCCATGGAGAACAGGGAGCCTTTATACGCTGATGGGCAGTGTGTGAACTGCCGAGAGCCACTCTGGAGAAGTGTATGGTCGTTCCTAAATCATCTAAAAAACAGAGCTACAGAGCATAGGACACTTCCAATCATGGGAGTATATCTAGGGAAGTCTAAAAATCAACAAGACACAAGCACACCACAGTTTAGGGCTACTCTGTTTACAAGAACCTCAACTTCAGTACACCTTAAATATCCCAGGAAAGAGAACAATGGATAAAGAAGATGTGGTACTTATGTACAATGGAATATCTCTTCACCATGAAATCAATGTAATAAGGCTAGTAGAAGGATAAAGAGTGGATTTAGGTCCGATAATACTACTTGAAATAAGTCAAACAGAAAAAGGAACATATCATAAGATATCACTTATAGAGGGAGGGTAAATATGGCTGCACAAAAAATGAATTACAGAACAGAACAGTGTCTCACATTTAGAAAACACACTTATGTCAGCTTAAGGGGAAAGGAGAGGTGGGGTGATGCATAAAACCAGAGTTTGAAATTAGCACAGATACCGTTCAATAAACCAAATAGATATTAGACAAGATCTACACCTTGCTCAATGAACTGGCCTCAACACACCCTATACACTGCAGAGAAATATATCTGAGTAATAAGAATCTTAAAACCCATGTATTGATATATCTCCATAAGGGAATCAAGTGTGTGCAGAGCGGCACAAACACAGCAGTGAAAATGAGCTAAACCCCATTATAGAAATAAATTTTAAAAACAAAACGCAGAAACAATGAAAGAGAGAAAAATTCTTACAAAATTTGCTCAGGGGCTGTGATGCAACCTGGATTGACCACATATAAACCCACAGCTGGATAAGACATAAGGCTGCACACTTGGGGCTGAGAGGATTGGTGAGCTTTGGTGAGCAACTGCCAAAAGTTTAATGCAATACTTCATGCTACTCATTCCAAGGGTCCCAAAACTCCAGGTTGAAGGGAATCTTCCTACAGCTAAACGATGCTTGGGAAACCCAGCGACTGGTATACCATATGATCGGGAAAGGTTTCTAAAACGCACCTCATTTTTCCTCTCCTAGGACTCCGGATTGACATTCCAGCCGCTTTACTAACAATATCCCCACATGGAGAGTCAATGCCTTTAAGTTATGGTATCGCACAGTCTGCAGTTAGTGCCGATGACGAATGGGAATAGGGGGAACCAGTGAGAAACTAGCTGTAGCAGTTTCAGTGGGCACATGTCACTCTAATTTCACATCAGTAAGAAGAATAAACCAAAGGCACAGCAAGGTGTCCCAGAAGAAGAATAGGGCCTGAAGGAATCCTGTGGTTATGAGGCAAGATCACAAAAATAAGAGCTGAAAAATGGAGCTAACGGCCACTGCAATTCAAAAACCTGCAGAGTTATAAAGGTCAACCATTTTCAAAAAATATATTGAGGTAAGGCTATGAAGAGGCATTGAAGGCAAGGCAGAATTGCAGGAAACCGATTTCAGGAGGTAGACTGGAATTGCATTTAAAGCATAGGAAAAGAGGCAGAACGTCGACAATGATGCACTTGGCCAAAAAGGGCGAATGCTTTTTTTCCTGAATATATTCAGGAAAAAACGTATATGCCCTTTTTGGCCAACCAAGCAAGCTTGCAAAGGAAATCTGCACTACAATGAAGTCTCAATTCCCCCCTGTCAAGGGCCATCTGAAAAAGTGTAAAATCCAGAAAGGCAGGACAGGCCATGGAGAACTGGGAGCCTTGTTATGCTGATGGGCGGGATGTAAATTGCCAACAGCCACTGGGGAGAAGTGTATGGTGTTTCCTGAAACATCTAAAAAACAAAGCAACAGAGCCTAGGGCACTTCCACTTATGGTCCTATAGCTTAGGGAAATTAAAATCAAAAAGACACAGCCACCCCTAAGTTTGGGACAGCTCTGTTTAGAAGAAACTCGTTTATGGGACTAGTTCAATATCGCAGAAAGTGAAAAATGGATAAAGAAGTTGTGGTACTTACGTACAATGCAATATCACTCCACAATGAAATCTATGTCATCAGGCCCGTAGCAGCATAATGAGTGGATTCAGGTATGATGATTCTAACTGAAATAAGTCACACAGAAAAAGAAACATCATAAGATATCACTAATACACGGAATGTAAACTTGGCTACACAGGAACTGGATTACAAAACAGAACAGGGTCTCAAATTTAGAAAACCAACTTATGCTTGCTTAAATGGAAAGGTGAGTTGGGGTGCTGCATAAAACCAGAGATTGAAATGAGCACAGATAAAGTTCCTGAAGCCAAATATGTAACAGACAAGAGCTACTCCTTGCTCAACGAAATGGACACAACACCCCATACTAAACGCCTAAGAATGTACCTGACTAGTAAGTATCTTAAAACCTATGGATCGCTATGTCTCCGAAAGAGAATCAAGCGTGTGTACAGGGGCATAAACACAGCAGTGATAGGATTGGAGAGGTTCGGTTAGCAAATGAAGACCCTTTGAAGTCACATTGCATGGTACCCATTCCACGGGTCTCAACTCTCCAGGTTTAAGGGATTCTTCCTTCAGCTAAATCATGCATGTGGAACCCAGAGTATGATCAACCGTGTGATCGGGAGACGTGTTCCAATATGTCTCAGTTTTCGTCCCCTGGTACGCGGGTGCAACATTCCAGACGCTTTACCAACACTCTCCCAACTTGGAGAGTCAGTGCCTTTAACCTCCTGTTTGGTCCAGTTTGCAATTTCTGCGGAAGATGAACAGGAATAGGGAGAACCGATGAGAGACTAGCTGGAGGTGTCTGGACGGGCAAATTTAACTCTCATTTCCCACCAGGAAGAGGAATTAACCAAAGGCTCAGCGGGCCGTGCCAGAACAAGATTAGGGCCTGAAGCAATCCTGCGGTGTTGCGGCCAGCTCACAAGAAAGCGAGTTGAAGAAAGGAGCTCAGAGGCACTGTAATTCACAAACCTGCAGAGTTATAAATGACAGCTATCGTCCAAAAATATACTGAAGTAAGGCTGCCAAGAGGACTTGAAAGCGGGGCAGAATTGCAGGAAACCGATTTCAGGAGGTAGACTGGAATTGCATTTAAAGCATAGGAAAAGAGGCAGAACGTCGACAATGATGCACTTGGCCAAAAACGGCGTATGCGTTTTTTCCTGAATATATTCAGGAAAAAACGCATACGCATTTTTTGGCCAACCAAGCAAGCTTGCAAAGGAAATCTGCACTACAATGAATTCTCACTTCCCCCGGTCAAAAGGGCCATCTGAAAAAAGTGTAAAATCCAGAAAAGCAGGACAGGCCTTGGAGAACTGTGAGCCTTGTTTTGCTGATGGGCGGGATGTATATTGCCAACAGCCACTTGGGAGAAGTGTATGGTGTTTCCTGAAACATCTAAAAAACAAAGCAACAGAGCCTAGGGCACTTCCACTTATGGCCTTATAGCTTAGGGAAATTAAAATCAAAAAGACACAGCCACCCCTAAGTTTGGGACAGCTCTGTTTAGAAGAAACTCGTTTATGGGACTAGTTCAATATCGCAGAAAGTGAAAAATGGATAAAGAAGTTGTGGTACTTACGTACAATGCAACATCACTCAACAATGAAATCTATGTCATCAGGCCCGTAGCAGCATAATGAGTGGATTCAGGTATGATGATTCTAACTGAAATAAGTCACACAGAAAAAGAAACATCATAAGATATCACTAATACACGGAATGTAAACTTGGCTACACAGGAACTGGATTACAAAACAGAACAGGGTCTCAAATTTAGAAAACCAACTTATGCTTGCTTAAGGGGAAAGGTGAGTTGGGGTGCTGCATAAAACCAGAGATTGAAATGAGCACAGATAAAGTTCCTTAAGCCAAATATGAAATAGACAAGAGCTACTCCTTGCTCAATGAAATGGACTCAAAACCCCATATTAAACGCCTAAGAATGTACCTGACTAGTAAGTATCTTAAAACCTATGGATTGCTATGTCTCTGAAAGAGAGTCAAGCATGAGTACAGGGGCATAAACGCAGCAGTGATAGGATTGGAGAGGTTCGGTGAGCAAATGAAGACCCTTTGAAGTCATATTGCATGGAACCCATTCCACGGGTCTCAACTCTCCAGGTTTAAGGAATTCTTCCTTCAGCTAAACATGCATGTGGAACGCAGACTATGATCAACCATGTGATCGGGAGACATGTTCAAATATGTCTCAGTTCTCATCCCCTGGTACTCGGGTGCAACATTCTAGACGCTTTACTAACACTCTCCCGACTTGGAGAATCAGTGCCTTTAACCTCCTGTTTGGCCCAGTTTGCAAATTCCGCGGAAGATGAACAGGAATAGGGAGAACCAATGAGAGGCTAGCTGGAGGTGTCTGGACAGGCAAATTTAACTCTCATTTCCCACCAGGAAGAGGAATTAAGCAAAGGCTCAGCGTGCCATGCCGGAACCAGATTAGGGCCTGAAGCAATCCTGCGGTGTTGCGGCCAGCTCACAAGAAAGCGAGTTGAAGAAAGGAGCTCAGGGGCACTGTAATTCACAAACCTGCAGAGTTATAAATGACAGCTATCATCCAAAAATATACTGAAGTAAGGCTGCCAAGAGGACCTAAAAGCGGGGCAGAATTGCAGGAAACCGATTTCAGGAGGTAGACTGGAATTGCATTTAAAGCATAGGAATAGAGGCAGGACGTCGACAATGATGCACTTGGCTAAAAAGGGCGTATGCGTTTTTTCCTGAAAATATTCAGAAAAAAACGCATACGCCCTTTTTGGCCAACCAAGCAAGCTTGCAAAGGAAATCTGCACTACAATGAAGTCTCACTTCCCCCGGTCAAAAGGGCCATCAGAAAAAAGTGTAAAATCCAGAAAGGCAGGACACGCCATGGAGAACTGGGAGCCTTGTCATGCTGATGGGCGGGATGTAAATTGCCAACAGCCACTCCGGAGAAGTGTATGGTGTTTCCTGAAACATCTAAAAAACAAAGCAACAGAGCCTAGGGAACTTCCACTTATGGTCCTATAGCTCAGGGAAATTAAAATCAAAAAGACACAGCCACCCCAAAGTTTGGGACCGCTCTGTTTACAAGAACCTCGTTTACGGAACAAGTTAAATATCGCAGAAAGCGAAAAATGGATAAAGAAGTTGTGGTACTTACGTACAATGCAATATCACTCAGCAATGAAATCTATGTCATCAGGCCCATAGCAGCATAATGAGGGGATTAAGCTATGATGATTCTAACTGAAATAAGTCACACAGAAAAAGAAACATCATAAGATATCACTAATACACGGAATGTAAACTTGGCTACACAGGAACTGGATTACAAAACAGAACAGGGTCTCAAATTTAGAAAACCAACTTATGCTTGCTTAAGGGGAAAGTTGAGTTGGGGTGCTGCATAAAACCAGAGATTGAAATGAGCACAGATAAAGTTCCTTAAGCCAAATATGTAATAGACAAGAGCTACTCCTAGCTCAATGAAATGGACACAACACCCCATTTTAAACGCCTAAGAATGTACCTGACTTGTAAGTATCTTAAAACCTATGGATTGCTATGTCTCTGAAAGAGAATCAAGCATGTGTACAGGGGCACAAACGCAGCAGTGATAGGATTGGAGAGGTTCGGTGAGCAAATGAAGACACTTTGAAGTCATATTGCATGGTACCCATTCCACGGGTCTCAACTCTCCAGGTTTAAGGGATTCTTCCTTCAGCTAAAACATGCATGTGGAACCCAGAGAATGATCAACCGTGTGATCGGGAGACGTGTTCAAATATGTCTCCGTTCTCGTCCCCTGGTAGTCGGGTGCAACATTCCAGACGCTTTACTAACACTCTCCCGACTTGGAGAGTCAGTGCCTTTAACCTCCAGTTTGTCCCAATTTGCAATTTCTGTGGAAGATGAACAGGAATAGGGAGAAGCAATGAGATGCTAGCTGGAGGTGTCTGGACGGGCCAATTTAACTCTCATTTCCCACCAGGAAGAGGAATTAACCAAAGGCTCAGCGTGCCGTGCCAGAACAACATTAGGGCCTGAAGCAATCCTGCGGTGTTGCGGCCAGCTCACAAGACAGCGAGTTGAAGAAAGGAGCTCAGGGGCACTGTAATTCACAAACCTGCAGAGTTATAAATGACAGCTATCGTCCAAAAATATACTGAAGTAAGCCTGCCAAGAGGACTTGAAAGCGGGGCAGAATTGCAGGAAACCGATTTCAGGAGGTAGATTGGAATTGCATTTAAAGCATAGGAAAAGAGGCAGAACGTCCACAATGATGCACTTGGCCAAAAACGGCGTATGCATTTTTTCCTGAATATATTCAGGAAAAAACGCATACATACTTTTTGGCCAACCAAGCAAGCTTGCAAAGGAAATCTGCACTACAATGAAGTCTCACTTCCCCCCGGTCAAAAGGGCCATCTGAAAAAAGTGTAAAATCCAGAAAGGCAGGACAGGCCATGGAGAACTGGGAACCTTGTCACGCTGATGGGCGGGATGTAAATTGCCAACAGCCACTCGGAAGAAGTGTATGGTGTTTCCTGAAACATCTAAAAAACAAAGCAACAGAGCCTAGGGAACTTCCACTTATGGTCCTATAGCTTAGGGAAATTAAAATCAAAAAGACACAGCCACCCCAAAGTTTGGGACGGCTCTGTTTACAAGAACCTCGTTTACGGTACAAGTTCAATATCGCAGAAAGTGAAAAATGGATAAAGAAGTTGTGGTACTTACGTACAATGCAATATCACTCAGCAATGAAATCTATGTCATCAGGCCCGTAGCAGCATAATGAGTGGATTCAGGTATGATGATTCTAACTGAAATAAGTCACACAGAAAAAGAAACATCATAAGATATCACTAATACACGGAATGTAAACTTGGCTACACAGGAAGTGGATTACAAAACAGAACAGGTTCTCAAATTTAGAAAACCAACTTATGCTTGCTTAAGGGGAAAGGTGAGTTGGGGTGCTGCATAAAACCAGAGATTGAAATGAGCACAGATAAAGTTCCTTAAGCCAAATATGTAATAGACAAGAGCTACTCCTTGCTCAATGAAATGGACTCAACACCCCATATTAAACGCCTAAGAATGTACCTGACTAGTAAGTATCTTAAAACCTATGGATTGCTATGTCTCTGAAAGAGAATCAAGCATGTGTACAGGGGCACAAACGCAGCAGTGATAGGATTGGAGAGGTTCGGTGAGCAAATGAAGACCCTTTGAAGTCATATTGCATGGTACCCATTCCACGGGTCTCAGCTCTCCAGGTTTAAGGGATTCTTCCTTCAGCTAAAACTTGCATGTGGAACCCAGAGTATGATCAACCGTGTGATCAGGAGACGTGTTCAAATATGTCTCCGTTCTCGTCCCCTGGTACTCGGGTGCAACATTACAGACGCTTTACTAACACTCTCCCGACTTGGAGATTCAGTGCCTTTAACCTCCTGTTTTGCACAGTTTGCAATTTCTGCGGAAGATAAACAGGAATAGGGAGAACCAATGAGAGACTAGCTGGAGGTGTCTGGATGGGCAAATTTAACTCTCATTTCCCACCAGGAAGAGGAATTAACCAAAGGCTCAGCGTGCTGTGCCGGAACCAGATTAGGGCGTGAAGCAATCCTGCGGTGTTGCGGCCAGCTCACAAGAAAGCGAGTTGAAGAAAGGAGCTCAGGGACACGGTAATTCACAAACCTGCAGAGTTATAAATGACAGCTATCATTCAAAAATATACTGAAGTAAGGCTGCCAAGAGGACTGCAAAGTGGGGCAGAATTGCAGGAAACCGATTTCAGGAGGTAGACTGGAATTGCATTTAAAGCATAGGAAAAGAGGAAGAACGTCGCAATGATGCACTTGGCCAAAAAGGGCGTATGCGTTTTTTCCTGAATATATTCAGGAAAAAACCATACGCCCTTTTTGGCCAACCAAGCAAGCTTGCAAAGGAAATCTGCACTAAAATGAAGTCTCACTTCCCCCCGGACAAAAGGGCCATCTGAAAAAAGTGTAAAATCCAGAAAGGCAGGACAGGCCATGGAGAACTGGGAACCTTGTATGCTGATGGGCGGGATGTAAATTGCCAACAGCCACTCTGGAGAAGTGTATGGTGTTTCCTGAAACATCTAAAAAACAAAGCAACAGAGCCTAGGGCACTTCCACTTATGGTCCTATAGCTTAGGGAAATTAAAATCAAAAAGACACAGCCACCCCAAAATTTGGGACGGCTCTGTTTACAGGAACCTCTTCTGCAGCACAAGTTAAATATGCCAGAGAGCAAATAATGGATAAAGAAGTTGCGGTACTTACGTACAACAGAATACCTCTCAGCAATGAAAACTATGTCACCAGGCCCGTACCAGCATAATGAGTGGATTGAGGCACGGTGATTCTAAGTGAAAAAAGTCACACAGAAAAAGAAACATCATGAGGTACCACCAATACATGGAATGAGAACTTGGCTACACATGAACTGAATTACAAAACAGAACAGGGTCTCAAATTTAGAAAACCAACTTATGCTTGCTTAAGGGGGAAGGTGAGTTGGGGTGCTGCATAAAACCAGAGTTTGAAATTAGCACAGATACCATTCCATAAGCCAAATATTTAATAGACAAGACCTACCCCTTGCTCAAGGAAATGGACTCAACAATGAGGTGTCACCTCACACCTGGTAGAATGGGCATCATCAGAAAATCTACAAACAAAAAATGCTGGAAAGGGTGTGGAGAAAAGGAACCCTCTTCCACTATTGTTGGGAATATAAATTGATACAGTCACTATGGAGAACAATATGGAGTTTCTTAAGAAACTAACAGTAGAATTACCATATGATACAGCAATCCCAGTTCTGGACATATACCCAGACAAAACCATAAATCAAAAAGAGACATTCACTGCAATGTTCATTGCCTCACTCTTTACAATATCGAGGTAATGGAAGCAACCTAAATGCCCATAGACAGACGAATGCATAAAGTTGTGGTACATATATAAAATGGAATATTACAAAGCCATGAAAAGGAATGAAATTGGGTCATTTGTCAAGACGTCGATGGATCTAGAGAGTGTCATACAGAGTGAAGTAGGTCAGAAAGAGAAAAACAGATCTTGTATATTCATGCATATATGTGGAACCTAGTAAAACTGTACAGGTTAACCATTTTGCAAGGCATAAATAGAGCAACAGATGTAGACAACAAACGTATGGACAACAAGGGTGGAAAGCTGTTGGGGGGGTGGTGGTGGGAGGAGTTGAGAGACTGGGATTGACATGTATACATTTATATGTATAAAATAGGTAACCAATAAGAACCTGCTGTATAAAAATATAAAATAAAATTCAAAATTAAAAAGAAATAAAATTTAAAAAAAAAACAGAAAAAACAAATATTCCCTTCACATACATGTATTTATATGAATAAATTATTTCCATGCTTATATCTGTAAATACAAAAAAGAGGAATAAAATCTACCTTGAACCAAAAACGAAAAAGAGAAAAAAAACACAGAACCCACCAGTTCCACAGAGGAAAACCGTATCAGGGCACTTGCTCCAGTTGTAAACAATTCTGAAGTTGGTCAGTGGTGGGGAATCGTCTCCCATTCAGCCAGCAGCCCCCACGCAACAAGCGTCCTCATTGCAAAGCTGGGGCACCGTGCTGAGGCATCTGTGAGTAAACGTGAGCTGAGCCCCAGGCCAGTTGCTGCTGAACTATTCCCACCCTTCCCAGGTAAAACACCTGAATATATACAAGGACTTGAAAGCCTAGAGGAAGGGCCATAGAGCCACACGAGTGACAGCATACCGGCCGACTTGGTGCCTGCAGGCCAGCCAGGATGGTCCTGGACCTGGGTGCTCTTCTGGAAGATTTCCATTTCCCTGCCTGAGATACCCGTCCTGTCCCTGCCCCCACTGCTTTTTTCCTTCCTCACCTCTGCCCAGGGAGAAATTCCAGCAGCAGGTATGGGTGACACATCCTCTTCTTTAGCAGGTGGCAGCCTGGCAACTGCTGCAGAAAGTCCAGCAGAGCCCCACTCACACTGGGCCACCCACAAAGCCGTGGCCTCTCACTCCCTCCCACAGCCCAGCCCCGAGACTGCTGACAGGGCAGAGAAAATGGCGTCAGGCACGGCTGCAGGGCCTCTTGCTGCCTGGAGTGGTATTTATATTGGTCTCAACCCAGGCACACCTGGGGAGGGCTGGCCGGCACGGTAAGGCTGCCCAGGTCAGCCAATCATCACCCCTCAGGGGCTCACAGTTGCAGAAAATGGAACTTGCCGAACCTGCCAGGTCCAAGGAACAGGTGTGGGCTCCTGAGAGTCAGGATAGACAAGGGGCTGCAGCTTTGGCTTGTTTTCTAATCATTTTATCTGGCCCATGAGTGGGAGACAACTTCAAGAAAACCCTCTCCTAATGAGAGGAACCCAGGAGTCAGGGAGAGGAGGGGTGGGTGGTGGTTGGAGACAGAGGCCTGGTGCCCCGGGTGCAGTGGAAGTCTCTGGAAGACCAGGTGGAGGGAGGCCGCACAGAGTGATGCCCAGGGTCACAGACCTGTCGCAGCTGCTGTTTGTTAGTTCAAGTCCTGCTCTGAGGTGCTCTGTGTCAGCTCTGAGCGACAGGTGAGCTGGGGGTGCTCTGCAATGAGGGCTATGTTCACGGTTCCTGTGTGCCCAGCCCTGCCACGGTACCTGCAAGGGTAGCTCTGTATCCTGGGAGGGGCCTGACCACGAGAGCCCCGTGGGCTGGGGTGGGGGTGGGGTACCTGCCCAGGTGAGCTCCATATTCTGGGATTGGTCTGACCACGAGAGCCCCATGGGCTGCTGGGGACCTGGTAAAGGATGTCAGGACAGTCAGTGAAGCCACCGAGGATATACCTCCAGCTGCTCCTAATTCCTACACCCTGCTGGTCATTCTACCAACCACCAGGACATGGTATTCTGTATTAGTCTTCAATGATGCCTTCTTTTGTATTCCATTAGTCCCAGAGTCACAAGAAATTTTGGCTTGTGAGTGGCAGGACTCAACATACAACTAAAACAATACTTCCGGGCCGTCTTGCCCCAAGGGTGCAAAAATTCCCACACCATCTTTGGGGAAAGCTTAGCTAAAGACCTAAAAGTTCTACCTCTGGAAAAGGAAACCCTCCTTCAGTACGCAGACGACATTCTGATCGCCAGCTCTACTAAGGAGGCCTCTGAACTACCAAGCCAATAAAGGATAGAAGTTGTCCAAGAAAAAGCTCAAATATCACAGACTGCGGTGACCTGCCTGGGCTTCGTTCTCACAGAAGGTCGGAGAAGCCCATCCCAGGAAAGGGAAGAAACCATTTTCAGCCTTACCCCTTTCTAAAACTAGAAGACAGCTTAGGGGTTCCTGGGGAGGCCAGGGTTTGCTGCTTCTGGATCCCTAACTACAGTCTACTAGCTGGGCCTCTATATGAAACACTGAAAGGAAAAGATGATGATCCTTTTGAATAGAATTCAGAAGTGGCCTTTCAAGAATGGAAAGAGCAGTCAATTCAGACCCTTGCCCTGGAACTCCCTAATTTAGCTAAACCCTTTGACCTTTACATTCCCGGTGAAAGGTGAATCACCATTGGAGAATTAGTGCAAAAACTGGGACCACTTGAAATGGAACAATGCAAGAATGCCATCCAGGTAGGATAAACTACGGTCACCAAGGGGCTTGGCCCACTGCCACATCTGGCCAAGATACTGGTGGTATCTAAAAACCTGGAAATCAGCAGCCCCAAAGGCCACCTCCCTCCTAAGGAAAAGGACCCCACGTGGTGATCCTAACCACCAACCATGCCCTGAAGTTGCAGGGTTTGCTCTGTGGGCACACCAACCTCGAGTGAGGAGGCCTTCCAACTCCAACATCCAGAGAGATAACCGGGGGCAACAGGGCACCATGACGACTCATGTGAACATCACTTGACCTGGAGTTTCTCTCATAAAACAACAAGAGTGTGTCCCAAAAGAGTAGACTGCTGCTTGCAGGACATACTGCACCCAGAGGGGAGCTAATAATCTTGGCGGGGGAACCGTATATCACACTGTCACCAGAGAAAAGCCTACAGACACCTTGATGATGGTGGCCAATGAGACTGGCTGGACTCCTGTTTACTTCAAAAGGCTGTTGACTCAGTGGCCATCATGGTCCTTGATCACCACTGACCCTGGACTGTCTGGGAGTTGAGCGGGCAGGGCTCTGACACCTGGTGCTGTTTGTACATTAATTCAGGGGCCTAATTGAAGAAAGCGCAGACTACTGGTCAGAGCATCTAGGCTGGCAGAAACGGTCAGCCTAAGGTGGCCGAACAAATGTGGGGCGGGGTGAAACCGGCCCCCACAGCGTCTCTGCACATCTCTTTCCTGGACCCTTAAAGGTCATTAGAATCTATAACACTTCCAATGCTGGTGCTCAGTTGGACGAGCAGGGAGGCAGGGGGCCTGGGGACAATCAACGTCACCTGGAGGCTGCTGGGGAGAAGCTCTGACCCTCGCCCCCGGGTATGAGGGCTCCCAACTCAGCACTCAGCAGTTACAGAAGAAGGGTCTGCACCCTCAGCACTCCAAGAATGAGGAACGGGACAAAAGGCAGAGGAGGGGTTTGTCCCCAGCAAAGCCCATTAAAAATCCCTGGGAGATAAAAATAGAATCTGGGCAATAAAGTCAAGTCTAACCTTTTTTATCCTTTGTGCTTTGTCTAATTTCATGTGCTCCTAGGTCCCGCATGCAGAGGTTCCACACCCGGCACTTCAGACCAGATTTCCTAGTGCAGAATGGCTGGGACGACACCTCAGCTCCTGGGGCCCAGTGCAGACTCCGCGATATAGAGCCTGAGCTGCAGCCAACCTGGCCCTCGAGAGCTCCGCCCCCTCCCTCCCACTGACTCTGACAGGATCTCTACACAACAGCCCAGCCCACAGCCCACGGGGTAGTGCATGCTCTCACCTCTCCATTCTCTGATCAAAATATAAAGTTTCCTTTGCTTGTGAACCAAACTCAGTCTCGATCTGTTGGCCCCAATGACACTGGGCAGGGGGACACTTGTTGGGGTCCACTCTGGAGGATCAGTAACAGAAATTGAGACTATTGTAACCTCAATGAACAGATGTGTGAGCCAAACTGTAGTTAACATAGAACAGTGTATAAGGCTCGGGTAAAATAAGATGTTTCTAACACTTCCATTTGATATTTCCATCACTTTATTATAAGCAAGTTCAGTGAAAAGGTTTGTCTTATTTGTCAGGTCAATATTAGAGAAACGAAGTGATTTCTTTCCAAGGATGTACATCTAATAATCTTGGTTAAAGCTTCAATCTTGTTTTAAATGCTTTTCCATTGAAAATGATACCTCTCTTTCAGCTCCCCCATTTCTGAGAAGTATAAAATCTTATAATTTATTATTACCAAAGGGGAAAGGTGGGAGGAGGGATAAATTAACAGTTTGGGATTAACACATACACACTGCTATGTATAAAATAGATCATCAACAAGGAACTACTGTATAGCACAGGGAACTACACTCAACATTTTGCAATAACCTATAAGGGGAAATAATCTGGAAAAGAATAGATATTTTTATTGACATCATCTATCAATGACAGTTAAAGTGTAACCTAAGGGAAGCTGGTGGTGAGTGCTTCTGACCCTGAAGACTTCAATCATCTAAAGTTTGGACTCTGTTTACTTCCCAAGGCCCTTAATGAACATATGTGTAACCGTAGCTTAAAAAATTCCCCAGTTTGGGTTTCGGGCAGACACTGATTTTGAAAAAGCCCTGGTGTTCTCCTTACATGAATGGGACTCTTCCTACTGCTAAAACATGTCTGTCACACCCAGAGGATGGTATACCGTCTGATCGGGGAGAGTTTGGAAAAGGCATCTCATCTCCTCATCTCCTGGTGCTCGGGTTCACCCCTCCAGCGTCTTTACTAACAGTCTCCCCACTTGGAGATGTCAGCACTGTCAACATCCTGTTGCGTACAGTTTGGAATTTGTCCAGAGGATGAAGTGGAAGGATGAGGAACAATGAGAGACAAGTCCTAGGTGTTCAGACAGGCACATGTCACTCTAATTTCCAATCAGGAAGACGAATTGACCAAAGGCTAGGGTTGCCCATGGAAACAGTATAGGGCTTGAGGAAATCCCGCTGCTTTGTGGTCAGTTCCCATAAACGCAAGTTGAACAATGGAACTCAGGGGCAGCAAAATTCACGAAACTGCAGAGTTGAAAATATCCATCACTGAAAAATGTCTTGAGGAAAGTCAGAGAAAAGGACTTGTAAGCAAGGGAGAATGGCAGGAAAGGGATTTGAGGAGGTAGAAAGGACTCGCCATTAAGCACGAGAAAAGGAGCTGAACATTGCCAACATTGCAGTTGGCCAAAAAGGGTGTATGCGTTTTTTTCTGTATATATTCAAGAAAAGGGCATACACTTTTTTAGCCAAGCAAACAGGTGGGCACTGGAAGTCAATACTACAAAAGATATCACTTCGCATCAGTCAGAAGAGCCATCCTCATAAAGCGTAAACAACAGAAATGCAGGACAGGGCAAGGAGAAGAGGGAGCCCTGTGAGACTTATAGTGGAAATGTATATTGCCAACGGCCATTCTGGAGAAGTGTATTGTGTTTACTAAAGCATCTAAAAAATGAGCTACAGAGCATAGGGCACTTGCACTCATGGGCGTATATCTTGGGAAAAACAAAAATCGAGAGGACACAGGCACCCCAATGTTTACCCCCTCTCTGTTTAAAAGATCCTCGACTAGGATATAACTTAAATGTCTCTGGAGGGAAAAAATGGATAGAGATGTGGTACTTAGGTAGAGTGGAATATTATTCAGCCTGGAAATCAATGAACTATGGCCAGTTGTAACAACTCCGGAGGAGTTACGTATGATCTTTCTAAGTGACATAATTCAAAAAGAAAAAGACACATATCATAAGATATCACTTAAAGGTGGAATCCAAAATGGCTACACATGAAATAAATTACAAAACAAAAACATAGTCAAATATGTAGAAAAGACGCATAAGGCTGCTAAACGGGAAAGGTGGGGAGGGGTGAGGCATCATCCAGGAGGTTGAAATTAGCAAAGATACTATTCCAAATACCAAACTGATAATCAACAAGGCCCACACGGTAGCTAAAAGAACTGCACTCAGCACACTCAAGTCACCGGAAAAGAATATATACGACTGGTAAGAATCTGAAAAAGAATTTACTGATGTCTCTCTGTACGTGAATCAAGTGGATGTACAGCAGCAAGAAACAGAGCTTTGAAAATCAGCTGTAACCAATATAGTAATAAATTGAAAAAAATAAACGACAGAGAGACAGAGAAAACCTCTTACAACTTTTCCTCAGGGACGGTGATGCAACATGGATTGAACACATCTAGACCCACAGCAGGATGAGACATAAGGCTGGAAACTGTTTGCACTAAGAGAAATGTGAGGTTGGGTGAGGAAATGCACACCCTTTAAAGTAATACTACCTGGTACCCATTCAATGGGTCCCAAATCTGCAGGTTCAAGGGATCTTCCTACAGCTAAAACATGCATGGAAAACCCAGAGGACTGTACACCATGTGATCGGGAGATGTGTCTAAAATGCAGCTCATTTATCCTCTCCTGGTGCTCCTGTTCACCATTCCAGCCACGTTACTTAGAATCTCCCCACTTGGAGAATCAGCACATTTCAACTTCTGTTTCACACATTTTGCAAATTGTGAGGAGGATGAACGGGAAGAGGGGGAACCAATGAGAGAATAGTTGTAGGGGTTTGGGCGGGCACATATCACTCTAATTTCCCATTAAGAATAAGAATTGAAAAAAGGCTCAGCCCGCCTCGCCGGAGCCAAAATAGGGCCTGAAGCAATCCTGCGGGTTTGAGGCCAGCTCACAAAAGAGCAACTTAAAAAATGGAGCTCAGGGTCACTGCAATTCACAAACCTGCAGAGTTATAAATGAAAACTAACGTCCAAAACTATGTTGAGGTAAGGCAAAGAAGAGGATCTGAATGCAAGACAGAATTGCAAGAAACAGATTTCAAGAGATAGATTGGACTCGTCTTTAAAGCACATGAAAAGCGGCAGAATTTCGACAATGATGCAGTTGGCCCAAAAGGGCGTATGCATTTTTTCCTGATTATATCCAGGAAAAAACGCATACGCACTTTATGGGCAACGAAGCAAGCAAGCAATGCAAATGTGCACAACAAAGATGTCTCATTTCCCACCGGTCAAAAGGGCCATCCTAAAAAATTGTAAAAACCAGAAATGCAGGACAGGCCATGGAGAACAGGGAGCCTTTATACGCTGATGGGCAGTGTGTGAACTGCCGAGAGCCACTCTGGAGAAGTGTATGGTGGTTCCTAAATCATCTAAAAAACAGAGCTACAGAGCATAGGACACTTCCAATCATGGGAGTATATCTAGGGAAGTCTAAAAATCAACAAGACACAAGCACACCACAGTTTAGGGCTACTCTGTTTACAAGAACCTCAACTTCAGTACACCTTAAATATCCCAGGAAAGAGAACAATGGATAAAGAAGATGTGGTACTTATGTACAATGGAATATCTCTTCACCATGAAATCAATGTAATAAGGCTAGTAGAAGGATAAAGAGTGGATTTAGGTCCGATAATACTACTTGAAATAAGTCAAACAGAAAAAGGAACATATCATAAGATATCACTTATAGAGGGAGGGTAAATATGGCTGCACAAAAAATGAATTACAGAACAGAACAGTGTCTCACATTTAGAAAACACACTTATGTCAGCTTAAGGGGAAAGGAGAGGTGGGGTGATGCATAAAACCAGAGTTTGAAATTAGCACAGATACCGTTCAATAAACCAAATAGATATTAGACAAGATCTACACCTTGCTCAATGAACTGGCCTCAACACACCCTATACACTGCAGAGAAATATATCTGAGTAATAAGAATCTTAAAACCCATGTATTGATATATCTCCATAAGGGAATCAAGTGTGTGCAGAGCGGCACAAACACAGCAGTGAAAATGAGCTAAACCCCATTATAGAAATAAATTTTAAAAACAAAACGCAGAAACAATGAAAGAGAGAAAAATTCTTACAAAATTTGCTCAGGGGCTGTGATGCAACCTGGATTGACCACATATAAACCCACAGCTGGATAAGACATAAGGCTGCACACTTGGGGCTGAGAGGATTGGTGAGCTTTGGTGAGCAACTGCCAAAAGTTTAATGCAATACTTCATGCTACTCATTCCAAGGGTCCCAAAACTCCAGGTTGAAGGGAATCTTCCTACAGCTAAACGATGCTTGGGAAACCCAGCGACTGGTATACCATATGATCGGGAAAGGTTTCTAAAACGCACCTCATTTTTCCTCTCCTAGGACTCCGGATTGACATTCCAGCCGCTTTACTAACAATATCCCCACATGGAGAGTCAATGCCTTTAAGTTATGGTATCGCACAGTCTGCAGTTAGTGCCGATGACGAATGGGAATAGGGGGAACCAGTGAGAAACTAGCTGTAGCAGTTTCAGTGGGCACATGTCACTCTAATTTCACATCAGTAAGAAGAATAAACCAAAGGCACAGCAAGGTGTCCCAGAAGAAGAATAGGGCCTGAAGGAATCCTGTGGTTATGAGGCAAGATCACAAAAATAAGAGCTGAAAAATGGAGCTAACGGCCACTGCAATTCAAAAACCTGCAGAGTTATAAAGGTCAACTATTTTCAAAAAATATATTGAGGTAAGGCTATGAAGAGGCATTGAAGGCAAGGCAGAATTGCAGGAAACCGATTTCAGGAGGTAGACTGGAATTGCATTTAAAGCATAGGAAAAGAGGCAGAACATCGACAATGATGCACTTGGCCAAAAAGGGCGAATGATTTTTTTCCTGAATATATTCAGGAAAAAACGCATATGCCCTTTTTGGCCAACCAAGCAAGCTTGCAAAGGAAATCTGCACTACAATGAAGTCTCAATTCCCCCCTGTCAAGGGCCATCTGAAAAAGTGTAAAATCCAGAAAGGCAGGACAGGCCATGGAGAACTGGGAGCCTTGTTATGCTGATGGGTGGGATGTAAATTGCCAACAGCCACTGGGGAGAAGTGTATGGTGTTTCCTGAAACATCTAAAAAACAAAGCAACAGAGCCTAGGGCACTTCCACTTATGGTCCTATAGCTTAGGGAAATTAAAATCAAAAAGACACAGCCACCCCAAAGTTTGGGACGGCTCTGTTTACAAGAACCTCATTTACGGTAAAAGTTCAATATCGCAGAAAGTGAAAAATGGATAAAGAAGTTGTGGTACTTACGTACAATGCAATATCACTCAGCAATGAAATCTATGTCATCAGGCCCGTAGCAGCACAATGAGTGGATTCAGGTATGATGATTCTAACTGAAATAAGTCACACAGAAAAAGAAACATCGTAAGATATCACTAATACACGGAATGTAAACTTGGCTACACAGGAACTGGATTACAAAACAGAACAGGGTCTCAAATTTAGAAAACCAACTTATGCTTGCTTAAGGGGAAAGGTGAGTTGGGGTGCTGCATAAAACCAGAGATTGAAATGAGCACAGATAAAGTTCCTTAAGCCAAATATGTAATAGACAAGAGCTACTCCTTGCTCAATGAAATGGACTCAACACCCCCTATTAAACGCCTAAGAATGTACCTGACTAGTAAATATCTTAAAACCTATGGATTGCTATGTCTCTGAAAGTGAATCAATCGTGAGTACAGGGGCATAAACCCAGCAGTGATAGGATTGGAGAGTTTTGGTGAGCAAATGAAGACCCTTTGAAGTTGTATTGTATGGTACCCATTCCACGGGTCTCACCTGTCCAGGTTTAAGGGATTCTTCCTTCAGCTAAAACATGCATGTGGAACCCAGACTATGATCAACCGTGTGACCGTGAGACGTGTTCCAATATGTCACAGTTCTCGTCAGCTGGTACTCGGGTGCAACATTCCAGACGCTTTATTAACACCCTCCCGACTTGGAGAGTCAGTGCCTTTAAATTCCTGTTTGGCCCAGTTTGCAATTTCTGCGGAAGATGAACAGGAACAGGGAGGACCAATGAGAGACTAGCTGGAGGTGTCTGGCCGGGCAAATTTAACTCTCATTTCCCACCAGGAAGAGGAATTAACCAAAGGCTCAGCGTGCTGTGCCGGAACCAGATTAGGGCCTGAAGCAATCCTGCGGTGTTGCGGCCAGCTCACAAGAAAGCGAGTTGAAGAAAGGAGCTCAGGGGCACTGTAATTCACAAACCTGCAGAGTTGTAAATGACAGCTATCGTCTAAAAATATACTGAAGTGTGGCTGCCAAGAGGACTTGAAAGCGGGGCAGAATTGCAGGAAACCGATTTCAGAAGGTAGACTGGAATTGCATTTAAAGCATAGGAAAAGAGGCAGAACATCGACAATGATGCACTTGGCCAAAAAGGGCGTATGCATTTTTTCCTGAATATATTCAGGAAAAAACGCATACGCACTTTTTGGCCAACCAAGCAAGCTTGCAAAGGATATCTGCACTGCAATGAAGTCTCACTTCCCCCCAGTCAAAAGGGCCATCTGAAAAAAGTGTAAAATCCAGAAAGGCAGGACAGGCCATGGAGAACTGGGAGCCTTGTTATGCTGATGGGCGGGATGTAAATTGCAAACAGCCACTTGGGAGAAGTGTATGGTGTTTCCTGAAACATCTAAAAAACAAAGCAACAGAGCCTAGGGCACTTCCACTTATGGTCCTATAGCTTGGGAAATTAAAATCAAAAAGACACAGCCACCCCAAAGTTTGGGACGGCTCTGTTTACAAGAACCTCGTTTATGGTACAAGTTCAATATCGCAGAAAGTGAAAAATGGATAAAGAAGTTGTGGTACCTACGTACAATGCAATATCACTCAGCAATGAAATCTATGTCATCAGGCCCGTAGCAGCATAATGAGTGGATTCAGGTATGATGATTCTAACTGAAATAGGTCACACAGAAAAAGAAACATCATAAGATATCACTAATACACGGAATGTAAACTTGGCTACAAAGGAACTGGATTACAAAACAGAACAGGGTCTCAAATTTAGAAAAACAACTTATGCTTGCTTAAGGGGAAAGGTGAGTTGGGGTGATGCATAAATCCAGGGATTGAAATGAGCACAGGTAAACTTCCTTAAGCCAAATATGTAATAGACAAGAGCTACTCCTTGCTCAACGAAATGGACTCAACACCCCATATTAAACGCCTAAGAATGTACCTGACTAGTAAGTATCTTAAAACCTATGGATTGCTATGTTTCTGAAAGAGAATCAAGCATGTGTACAGGGGCATAAACGCAGCAGTGATAGAATTGGATATGTTCGGTGAGCAAATGAAGACCCTTTGAACTCATATTGCATGGTACCCATTCCACGGGTCTCAACTCTCCAGGTTTAAGGGATTCTTCTTTCAGCTAAAACATGCATGTGGAACGCAGAGTATGATCAACCATGTGATCGGGACACGTGTTCAAATATGTCTCAGTTTTCGTCCCCTGGTACTCGGGTGCAACATTCCACACGCTTTACTAACACTCTCCCGACTTGGAGATTCAGTGCCTTTAACCTCCTGTTTTGCACAGTTTGCAATTTCTGCGGAAGATAAACAGGAATAGGGAGAACCAATGAGAGACTAGCTGGAGGTGTCTGGACGGGCAAATTTAACTCTCATTTCCCACCAGGAAGAGGAATTAACCAAAGGCTCAGCGTGCCGTGCCGGAACCAGATTAGGGCGTGAAGCAATCCTGCGGTGTTGCGGCCAGCTCACAAGAAAGCGAGTTGAAGAAAGGAGCTCAGGGGCACGGTAATTCACAAACCTGCAGAGTTATAAATGACAGCTATCATCCAAAAATATACTGAAGTAAGGCTGCCAAGAGGACTGCAAAGTGGGCAGAATTGCAGGAAACCGATTTCAGGAGGTAGACTGGAATTGCATTTAAAGCATAGGAAAAGAGGAAGAACGTCGCAATGATGCACTTGGCCAAAAAGGGCGTATGCGTTTTTTCCTGTATATATTCAGGAAAAAACCATACGCCCTTTTTGGCCAACCAAGCAAGCTTGCAAGGAAATCTGCACTAAAATGAAGTCTCACTTCCCCCCGGACAAAAGGGCCATCTGAAAAAAGTGTAAAATCCAGAAAGGCAGGACAGGCCATGGAGAACTGGGAACCTTGTATGCTGATGGGCGGGATGTATATTGCCAACAGCCACTCTGGAGAAGTGTATGGTGTTTCCTGAAAGATCTAAGAAACAAAGCATCAGAGCCTAGGGCACTTCCACTTATGGTCCTATAGATTAGGGAAATTAAAATCAAAAAGACACAGCCAACCCAAAGTTTGGGACGGCTCTGCTTACAAGAACCCCGTTTACGGGACAAGTTCAATATCGCAGAAAGTGAAAAATGGATAAAGAAATTGTGGTACTTACGTACAATGCAATATCACTCAGCAATGAAATCTATGTCATCAGGCCCGTAGCAGCATAATGAGTGGATTCAGGTATGATGATTCTAACTGAAATAAGTCACAAGAAAAAGAAACATCATAAGATATCATTAATACACGGAATGTAAACTTGGCTATACAGGAACTGGATTAAAAAACAGAAAAGGGTCTCAAATTTAGAAAACCATCTTACGCTTGCTTAAGGGGAAAGGTGAGTTGGGGTGTTGCATAAAACCAGATATTGAAATGAGCACAGATAAAGTTCCTTAAGCCAAATATGTAATACACAAGAGCTACTCCTTGCTCAACGAAATGGACTCAACACCCCATATGAAACGCCTAAGAATGTAGCTGACTAGTAAGTATCTTAAAACCTATGGATTGCTATGTTTCCGAAAGAGAATCAAGCGTCTGTACAGGGGCATAAACGCAGCAGTGATAGGATTGGAGAGGTTTGGTGAGCAAATGAAGACCCTTTGAAGTCATATTGCATGGTACCCATTCCACGGGTCTCAACTCTCCAGGTTTAAGGGATTCTTCCTTCAGCTAAATCAGGCATGTGGAACCCAGAGTATGATCAACCATGTGATCGGGACACGTGTTCCAATATGTCTCAGTTTTCGTCCCCTGGTACTCGAGTGCAACATTCCAGACGCTTTACTAACACTCTCCCGACTTGGAGAGTCAGTGCCTTTAACCTCCTGTTTGGCCCAGTTTGCAATTTCTGCGGAAGATGAACAGGAATAGGGAGAACCAATGAGAGACTAGCTGGAGGTGTCTGGACGGGCAAATTTAACTCTCATTTCCCACCAGGAAGAGGAATTAAGCAAAGGCTCAGCGTGCCGTGCCGGAACCAGATTAGGGCCTGAAGCAATCCTGCGGTGTGGCGGCCAGCTCACAAGAAAGCGAGTTGAAGAAAGGAGCTCAGGGGCACTGTAATTCACAAACCTGCAGAGTTATAAATGACAGCTATCGTCCAAAAATATACTGAAGTAAGGCTGCCAAGAGGACTTGAAAGCGGGGCAGAATTGCAGGAAACCGATTTCAGGAGGTAGACTGGAATTGCATTTAAAGCATAGGAAAAGAGGCAGAACGTCGACAATGATGCACTTGGCCAAAAAGTGCGTATGCGTTTTTTCTTGAATATATTCAGGAAAAAACGCATACGCCCTTTTTGGCCAACCAAGCAAGCTTGCAAAGGAAATCTGCACTACAATGAAGTCTCACTTCCCCCCAGTCAAAAGGGCAATTTGAAAAAAGTGTAAAATCCAGAAAGGCAGGACAGGCCATGTAGAACTGGGAGCCTTGTTATGCTGATGGGCGGGATGTAAATTGCCAACAGCCACTTGGGAGAAGTGTATGGTGTTTCCTGAAACATCTAAGAAACAAAGCAACAGAGCCTAGGGCACTTCCACTTATGGTCCTATAGCTTAGGGAAATTAAAATCAAAAAGACACAGCCACCCCAAAGTTTGGGATGGCTCTGTTTACAAGAACCTCATTTACGGGACAAGTTCAATATCGCAGAAAGTGAAAAATGGATAAAGAAGTTTTGGTACTTACGTACAATGCAATATCACTCAGCAATGAAATCTATGTCATCAGGCCCGTAGCAGCATAATGAGTGGATTCAGGTATGATGATTCTAACTGAAATAAGTCACACAGAAAAAGAAACATCATAAGATATCACTAATACACGGAATGTAATCTTGGCTACACAGGAACTGGATTACAAAACAGAACAGGGTCTCAAATTTAGAAAACCAACTTATGCTTGCTTAAGGGGAAAGGTGAGTTGGGGTGCTGCATAAAACCAGAGATTGAAATGAGCACAGATAAAGTTCCTGAAGCCAAATAGGTAATAGACAAGAGCTACTCCTTGCTCAACGAAATGGACTCAACACCCCATATTAAACGCCTAAGAATGTAGGTTACTAGTAAGTATCTTAAAACCTATGGATCGCTATGTCTCCAAAAGAGAATCAAGCGTGTGTACAGGGGCATAAACGCAGCAGTGATAGGATTGGAGAGGTTTGGTGAGCAAATGAAGACCATTTGAAATCACATGCATGGTACCCATTCCACGGGTTTCAACTCTCCAGGTTTAAGGGATTCTTCCTTCAGCTAAAGCATTCATGTGGAACCCAGAGTATGATCAACCGTGTGATCGGGAGACGTGTTCCAATATGTCTCAGTTCTCGTCCCCTGGTACTCGGGTGCAACATTCCAGATGCTTTACTAACACTCACCCGACTTGGAGAGTCAGTGCCTTTAACCTCCAGTTTGGCCCAGTTTGCAATTTCTGCGGAAGATGAACAGGAATAGCGAGAAACAATGAGAGACAAGCAGGAGGTGTCTGGACGGACAAATTTAACTCTCATTTCCCACCAGGAAGAGGAATTAACCAAAGGCTCAGCATGCCGTGCCGGAACCAGATTAGGGACTGAAGCAATCCTGCGGTGTTGCGGCCAGCTCACAAGAAAGCGAGTTGAAGAAAGCAGCTCAGGGGCACTGTAATTCACAAACCTGCAGTTATAAATGACAGCTATCGTCCAAAAATATACTGAAGTAAGGCTGCCAAGAGGACTTGAAAGCGGGGCAGAATTGCAGGAAACCGATTTCAGGAGGTAGACTGGAATTGCATTTAAAGCATAGGAAAAGAGGCAGAACATCGACAATGATGCACTTGGCCAAAAAGGGCGTATGCGTTTTTTCCTGAATATATTCAGGAAAAAACGCATACGCCCTTTTTGGCCAACCAAGCAAGCTTGCAAAGGAAATCTGCACTACAATGAAGTCTCACTTCCCCCCAGTCAAAAGGGCCATTTGAAAAAAGTGTAAAATCCAGAAAGGCAGGACAGGCCATGGAGAACTGGGAGCCTTGTTATGCTGATGGGCGGGATGTAAATTGCCAACAGCCACTTGGGAGAAGTGTATGGTGTTTCCTGAAACATCTAAGAAACAAAGCAACAGAGCCTAGGGCACTTCCACTTATGGTCCTATAGCTTAGGGAAATTAAAATCAAAAAGACACAGCCACCCCTATGTTTGGGACAGCTCTGTTTAGAAGAAACTCGTTTACGGGAGTAGTTCAATATAGCAGAAAGTGAAAAATGGATAAAGAAGTTGTGGTACTTACGTACAATGCAATATCACTCAACAATGAAATCTATGTCATCAGGCCCGTAGCACCATAATGAGTTGATTCAGGTATGATGATTCTAACTGAAATAAGTCACACAGAAAAAGAAACATCATAAGATATCACTAATACACGGAATGTAATCTTGGCTACACAGGAACTGGATTACAAAACAGAACATGGTCTTAAATTTAGAAAACCAACTTATGCTTGCTTAAGGGGAAAGGTGAGTTGGGGTGCTGCATAAAACCAGAGATTGAAATGAGCACAGATAAAGTTCCTTAAGCCAAATATGTAATAGACAAGAGCTACTCCTTGCTCAACGAAATGCACTCAACACCCCATATTAAACGCCTAAGAATGTAGCTGACTAGTAAGTATCTTAAAACCTATGGATCGCTATGTCTCCAAAAGAGAATCAAGCGTGTGTACAGGGGCATAAACGCAGCAGTGATAGGATTGGAGAGGTTTGGTGAGCAAATGAAGACCATTTGAAATCATATTGCATGGTACCCATTCCACGGGTCTCAACTCTCCAGGTTTAAGGGATTCTTCCTTCAGCTAAAGCATTCATGTGGAACCCAGAGTATGATCAACCGTGTGATCGGGAGATGTGTTCCAATATGTCTCAGTTCTCGTCCCCTGGTACTCGGGTGCAACATTCCAGATGCTTTACTAACACTCTCCCGACTTGGAGAGTCAGTGCCTTTAACCTCCTGTTTGGCCCAGTTTGCAAATTCCGCGGAAGATGAACAGGAATAGGGAGAACCAATGAGAGACTAGCTGGAGGTGTCTGGACGGGAAAATTTAACTCTCATTTCCCACCAGGAAGAGGAATTAACCAAAGGCTCAGCATGCCGTGCCGGAACCAGTTTAGAGCCTGAAACAATCCTGCGGTGTTGCGGCCAGCTCACAAGAAAGCGAGTTGAAGAAAGGAGCTCAGGGGCACTGTAATTCACAAACCTGCAGAGTTATAAATGACAGCTATCGTCCAAAAATATACTGAAGTAAGGCTGCCAAGAGGACTTGAAAGCTGGGCAGAATTGCAGGAAACCAATTTCAGGAGGTAGACTGGAATTGCATTTAAAGCATAGGAAAAGAGGCAGAACGTCCACAATGATGCACTTGGCCAAAAAGGGCGTATGCGTTTTTTCCTGAATATATTCAGGACAAAACGCATACGCCCTTTTTGGCCAACCAAGCAAGCTTGCAAAGGAAATCTTCACTACAATGAAGTCTCACTTCCCCCCGGTCAAAAGGGGCATTTGAAAAAAGTGTAAAATCCAGAAAGGCAGGACAGGCCATGTAGAACTGGGAGCCTTGTTATGCTGATGGGCGGGATGTAAATTGCCAAGAGCCACTTGGGAGAAGTGTATGGTGTTTCCTGAATCATCTAAGAAACAAAGCAACAGAGCCTAGGGCACTTCCACTTATGATCCTATAGCTTAGGGAAATTAAAATCAAAAAGACACAGCCACCCCAAAGTTTGGGACGGCTCTGTTTACAAGAACCTCATTTACGGGACAAGTTCAATATCGCAGAAAGTGAAAAATGGATAAAGAAGTTGTGGTACTTACGTACAATGCAATATCACTGAACAATGAAATCTATGTCATCAGGCCCGTAGCAGCATAATGAGTGGATTCAGGTATGATGATTCTAACTGAAATAAGTCACACAGAAAAAGAAACATCATAAGATATCACTAATACACGGAATGTAATCTTGGCTACACAGGAACTGGATTACAAAACAGAACATGGTCTTAAATTTAGAAAACCAACTTATGCTTGCTTAAGGGGAAAGGTGAGTTGGGGTGCTGCATAAAACCAGAGATTGAAATGAGCACAGATAAAGTTCCTGAAGCCAAATATGTAATAGACAAGAGCTACTCCTTGCTCAACGAAATGGACTCAACACCCCATATTAAACGCCTAAGAATGTAGCTGACTAGTAAGTATCTTAAAACCTATGGATCGCTATGTCTCCAAAAGAGAATCAAGCGTGTGTACAGGGGCATAAACGCAGCAGTGATAGGATTGGAGAGGTTTGGTGAGCAAATGAAGACCATTTGAAATCACATTGCATGGTACCCATTCCACGGGTTTCAACTCTCCAGGTTTAAGGGATTCTTCCTTCAGCTAAAGCATTCATGTGGAACCCAGAGTATGATCAACCGTGTGATCGGGAGACGTGTTCCAATATGTCTCAGTTCTCGTCCCCTGGTACTCGGGTGCAACATTCCAGACGCTCTACTAACACTCACCCGACTTGGAGAGTCAGTGCCTTTAACCTCCTGTTTGGCCCAGTTTGCAATTTCTGCGGAAGATGAACAGGAATAGCGAGAAACAATGAGAGACTAGCTGGAGGTGTCTGGACGGGCAAATTTTACTCTCATTTCCCACCAGGAAGAGGAATTAACCAAAGGCTCAGCATGCCGTGCCGGAACCAGATTAGGGCCTGAAGCAATCCTGCAGTGTTGCGGCGAGCTCACAAGAAAGCGAGTTGAAGAAAGGAGCTCAGGGGCACTGTAATTCACAATCCTGCAGAGTTATAAATGACAGCTATCGTCCAAAAATATACTGAAGTAAGGCTGCCAAGAGGACTTGAAAGCGGGCCAGAATTGCAGGAAACCGATTTCAGGAGGTAGACTGGAATTGCATTTAAAGCATAGGAAAAGAGGCAGAACATCGACAATGATGCACTTGGCCAAAAAGGGCGTATGCGTTTTTTCCTGAATATATTCAGGAAAAAACGCATACGCCCTTTTTGGCCAACCAAGCAAGCTTGCAAAGGAAATCTGCACTACAATGAAGTCTCACTTCCCCCCGGTCAAAAGGGCCATTTGAAAAAAGTGTAAAATCCAGAAAGGCAGGACAGGCCATGGAGAACTGGGAGCCTTGTTATGCTGATGGGCGGGATGTAAATTGCCAACAGCCACTTGGGAGAAGTGTATGGTGTTTCCTGAAACATCTAAGAAACAAAGCAACAGAGCCTAGGGCACTTCCACTTATGGTCCTATAGCTTAGGGAAATTAAAATCAAAAAGACACAGCCACCCCAAAGTTTGGGACGGCTCTGTTTACAAGAACCTCATTTACGGGACAAGTTCAATATCGCAGAAAGTGAAAAATGGATAAAGAAGTTTTGGTACTTACGTACAATGCAATATCACTCAGCAATGAAATCTATGTCATCAGGCCCGTAGCAGCATAATGAGTGGATTCAGGTATGATGATTCTAACTGAAATAAGTCACACAGAAAAACAAACATCATAAGATATCACTAATACACGGAATGTAAACTTGGCTACACAGGAACTGGATTACATAACAGAACAGGGTCTCAAATTTAGAAAATCAACTTATGCTTGCTTAAGGGGAAAGGTGAGTTGGGGTGCTGCATAAAACCAGAGATTGAAATGAGCACAGATAAAGTTCCTTAAGCCAAATATGTAATACACAAGAGCTACTCCTTGCTCAACGAAATGGACTCAACACCCCATATTAAACGCCTAAGAATGTACCTGACTAGTAAGTATCTTAAAACCTATGGATCGCTATGTCTCCGAAAGAGAATCAAGCGTGTGTACAGGGGCATAAACGCAGCAGTGATAGGATTGGAGAGGTTCGGTGAGCAAATGAAGACCCTTTGAAGTCATATTTCATGGTACCCATTCCACGGGTCTCACCTGTCCAGGTTTAAGGGATTCTTCCTTCAGCTAAAACATGCATGTGGAACCCAGAGTATGATCAACCGTGTGATCGGGAGACGTGTTCCAATATGTCTCAGTTCTCGTCCCCTGGTACTCGGGTGCAATATTCCAGACGCTTTACTAACACTCTCCCGACTTGGAGAATCAGTGCCTTTAACCTCCTGTTTGGCCCAGTTTGCAATTTCTGCGGAAGATGAACAGGAATAGGGAGAACCAATGGGAGACTAGCTGCAGGTGCCGGGACGGGAAAATTTAACTCTGATTTCCCACCAGGAAGAGGAATTAACCAAAGGCTCAGCGTGCCGTGCCGGAACCAGATTAGGACCTGAATCAATCCTGCGGTGTTGCGGCCAGCTCACAAGAAAGCGAGTTGAAGAAAGAAGCTCAGGGGCACTGTAATTCACAAACCTGCAGAGTTATAAATGACAGCTATCGTCCAAAAATATACTGAAGTAAGGCTGCCAAGAGGACTTGAAAGCGGGGCAGAATTGCAGGAAACTGATTTCAGGAGGTAGACTGGAATTGCATTTAAAGCATAGGAAAAGAGGCAGAACGTCCACAATGATGCACTTGGCCAAAAACGTCGTATGCGTTTTTTCCTGAATATATTCAGGAAAAAACGCATACGCCCTTTTTGGCCAACCAAGAAAGCTTGCAAAGGAAATCTGCACTACAATGAAGTCTCACTTCCCCCCGGTCAAAAGGGCCATCTGAAAAAAGTGTAAAATACAGAAAGGCAGGACAGGCCATGGCGAATTTGGAGCCTTGTTTTGCTGATGGGCGGGATGTATATTGCCAACAGCCACTTGGGAGAAGTGTATGGTGTTTCCTGAAACATCTAAAAAACAAAGCAACAGAGCCTAGGGCACTTCCAATTATGGTCCTACAGCTTAGGGAAATTAAAATCAAAAAGACACAGCCACCCAAAAGTTTGGGATGGCTCTGTTTATAAGAACCTCGTTTACAGTACAAGTTCAATATCGCAGAAAGTGAAAAATGGATAAAGAAGTTGTGGTACTTACGTACAATGCAATATCACTCAGCAATGAAATCTATGTCATCAGGCCCGTAGCAGCATAATGAGTGGATTCAGGTATGATGATTCTAACTGAAATAAGTCACACAGAAAATGAAACATCATAAGATATCACTAATACACGGAATGTAAACTTGGCTACACAGGAACTGGATTACAAAACAGAACAGGGTCTCAAATGTAGAAAAGCAACTTATGCTTGCTTAAGGGGAAAGGTGAGTTGGGGTGCTGCATAAAACCAGAGATTGAAATGAGCACAGATAAAGTTCCTTAAGCCAAATATGTAGTAGACAAGAGCTACTCCTTGCTCAACGAAATGGACTCAACACCCCATATTAAACGCCTAACAATGTACCTGACTAGTAAGTATCTTAAAACCTATGGATCGCTATGTCTCCGAAAGAGAATCAAGCGTGTGTACAGGGGCATAAACACAGCAGTGATAGGATTGGAGAGGTTCAGTGAGCAAATGAAGACCCTTTAAAGTCACATTGCATGGTACCCATTCCACGGGTCTCAACTCTCCAGGTTTAAGGGATTCTTCCTTCAGCTAAAACATGCATGTGGAACCCAGAGTATGATCAACCGTGTGATCGGGAGACGTGTTCCAATATGTCTCAGTTCTCGTCCCCTGGTACTCGGGTGCAATATTCCAGACGCTTTACTAACACTCTCCCAACTTGGAGAATCAGTGCCTTTAACCTCCTGTTTGGCCCAGTTTGCAATTTCTGCGGAAGATGAACAGGAATAGGGAGAACCAATGAGAGACTAGCTGCAGGTGCCGGGACGGGAAAATTTAACTCTGATTTCCCACCAGGAAGAGGAATTAACCAAAGGCTCAGCGTGCCGTGCCGGAACCAGATTAGGACCTGAAGCAATCCTGCGGTGTTGCGGCCAGCTCACAAGAAAGCGAGTTGAAGAAAGAAGCTCAGGGGCACTGTAATTCACAAACCTGTAGAGTTATAAATGACAGCTATCGTCCAAAAATATACTGAAGTAAGGCTGCCAAGAGGACTTGAAAGCGGGGCAGAATTGCAGGAAACCGATTTCAGGAGGTAGACTGGAATTGCATTTAAAGCATAGGAAAAGAGGCAGAACGTCCACAATGATGCACTTGGCCAAAAAGGGCGTATGCGTTTTTTCCTGAATATATTCAGGAAAAAACGCATACGCCCTTTTTGGCCAACCAAGAAAGCTTGCAAAGGAAATCTGCACTACAATGAAGTCTCACTTCCCCCCGGTCAAAAGGGCCATCTGAAAAAAGTGTAAAATCCAGAAAGGCAGGACAGGCCATGGAGAACTGGGAGCCTTGTTATGCTGATGGGCGGGATGTAAATTGCCAACAGCCACTCGGGAGAAGTGTATGGTGTTTCCTGAAACATCTAAAAAACAAAGCAACAGAGCCTAGGGCACTTCCACTTATGGTCCTATAGCTTAGGGAAATTAAAATCAAAAAGACACAGCCACCCCAAAGTTTGGGATGGCTCTGTTTACAAGAAACTCATTTACGGTACAAGTTCAATATCGCATAAAGCGGAAAATGGATAAAGAAGTTGTGGTACTTACGTACAATGCAATATCACTCAGCAATGACATCTATGTCATCAGGCCCATAGCAGCATAATGAGTGGATTCAGGTATGATGATTCTAACTGAAATAAGTCACACAGAAAAAGAAACATCATAAGATATCACTAATACACGGAATGTAAACTTGGCTACACAGGAACTGAATTTCAAAACAGAACATGGTCCCAAATTTAGAAAATCAACTTATGCTTGCTTAAGGGGAAAGGTGAGTTGGGGTGCTGCATAAAACCAGAGATTGAAATGAGCACAGATAAAGTCCCTTAAGCCAAATATGTAATAGACAAGAGCTACTCCTTGCTCAACGAAATGGACTCAAAACCCCATATTAAACGCCTAATAATGTACCTGACTAGTAAGTATCTTAAAACCTATGGATTGCTATGTCTCTGAAAGAGAATCAATCGTGAGTACAGGGGCAAAAACGCAGCAGTGATAGGATTGGAGAGTTTTGGTGAGCAAATGAAGACCCTTTGAAGTCATATTGCATGGTACCCATTCCACGGGTCTCAACTCTCCAGGTTTAAGGGATTCTTCCTTCAGCTAAAACATGCATGTGGAACCCAGAGTATGATCAACCGTGTGATCGGGAGACGTGTTGAAATATGTCTCAGTTCTCGTCCCCTGGTACTCGGGTGCAACATTCCAGATGCTTTACTAACACTCTCCCGACTTGGAGAGTCAGTGCCTTTAACCTCCTGTTTGGCCCAGTTTGCAAATTCCGCGGAAGATGAACAGGAATAGGGAGAACCAATGAGAGACTAGCTGGAGGTGTCTGGACGGGAAAATTTAACTCTCATTTCCCACCAGGAAGAGGAATTAACCAAAGGCTCAGCGTGCCATGCCGGAACCAGATTAGGGCCTGAAGCAATCCTGCGGTGTTGCGGCCAGCTCACAAGAAAGCGAGTTGAAGAAAGGAGCTCAGGGGCACTGTAATTCACAAACCTGCAGAGTTATAAATGACAGCTATCATCCAAAAATATACTGAAGTAAGGCTGCCAAGAGGACTTGAAAGCCGGGCAGAATTGCAGGAAACCGATTTCAGGAGGTAGACTGGAATTGCATTTAAAGCATAGGAAAAGAGGCAGAAGGTCGACAATGATGCACTTGGCCAAAAAGGGCGTATGCGTTTTTTCCTGAATATATTCAGGAAAAAACGCATACGCCCTTTTTGGCCAACCAAGCAAGCTTGCAAAGGAAATCTGCACTACAATGAAGTCTCACTTCCCCCCATCAAAAGGGCCATCTGAAAAAAGTGTAAAATCCAGAAAGGCAGGACAGGCCATGGAGAACTGGGAGCCTTGTTATGCTGATGGGCGGGATGTAAATTGCCAACAGCCACTCGGGAGAAGTGTATGGTGTTTCCTGAAACATCTAAAAAACAAAGCAACAGAGCCTAGGGCACTTCCACTTATGGTCCTATAGCTTAGGGAAATTAAAATCAAAAAGACACAGCCACCCCAAAGTTTGGGATGGCTCTGTTTACAAGAAACTCATTTACGGTGCAAGTTCAATATCGCATAAAGCGAAAAATGGATAAAGAATTTGTGGTACTTACGTACAATGCACTATCACTCAGCAATGACATCTATGTCATCAGGCCCATAGCAGCATAATGAGTGGATTCAGGTATGATGATTCTAACTGAAATAAGTCACACAGAAAAAGAAACATCATAAGATATCACTAATACACGGAATGTAAACTTGGCTACACAGGATCTGAATTTCAAAACAGAACATGGTCCCAAATTTAGAAAACCAACTTATGCTTGCTTAAGGGGAAAGGTCAGTTGGGGTGCTGCATAAAACCAGAGATTGAAATGAGCACAGATAAAGTTCCTTAAGCCAAATATGTAATAGACAAGAGCTACTCCTTGCTCAATGAAATGGACTCAAAACCCCATATTAAACGCCTAATAATGTACCTGACTAGTAAGTATCTTAAAACCTATGGATTGCTATGTCTCTGAAAGTGAATCAATCGTGAGTACAGGGGCAAAAACGCAGCAGTGATAGGATTGGAGAGTTTTGGTGAGCAAATGAAGACCCTTTGAAGTCATATTGCATGGTACCCATTCCACGGGTCTCAACTCTCCAGGTTTAAGGGATTCTTCCTTCAGCTAAAACATGCATGTGGAACCCAGAGTATGATCAACCGTGTGATCGGGAGACGTGTTGAAATATGTCTCAGTTCTCGTCCCCTGGTACTCGGGTGCAACATTCCAGATGCTTTACTAACACTCTCCCGACTTGGAGAGTCAGTGCCTTTAACCTCCTGTTTGGCCCAGTTTGCAAATTCCGCGGAAGATGAACAGGAATAGGGAGAACCAATGAGAGACTAGCTGGAGGTGTCTGGACGGGAAAATTTAACTCTCATTTCCCACCAGGAAGAGGAATTAAGCAAAGGCTCAGCGTGCCATGCCGGAACCAGATTAGGGCCTGAAGCAATCCTGCGGTGTTGCGGCCAGCTCACAAGAAAGCGAGTTGAAGAAAGGAGCTCAGGGGCACTGTAATTCACAAACCTGCAGAGTTATAAATGACAGCTATCATCCAAAAATATACTGAAGTAAGGCTGCCAAGAGGACTTGAAAGCCGGGCAGAATTGCAGGAAACCGATTTCAGGAGGTAGACTGGAATTGCATTTAAAGCATAGGAAAAGAGGCAGAAGGTCGACAATGATGCACTTGGCCAAAAAGGGCGTATGCGTTTTTTCCTGAATATATTCAGGAAAAAACGCATACGCCCTTTTTGGCCAACCAAGCAAGCTTGCAAAGGAAATCTGCACTACAATGAAGTCTCACTTCCCCCCATCAAAAGGGCCATCTGAAAAAAGTGTAAAATCCAGAAAGGCAGGACAGGCCATGGAGAACTGGGAGCCTTGTTATGCTGATGGGCGGGATGTAAATTGCCAACAGCCACTCGGGAGAAGTGTATGGTGTTTCCTGAAACATCTAAAAAACAAAGCAACAGAGCCTAGGGCACTTCCACTTATGGTCCTATAGCTTAGGGAAATTAAAATCAAAAAGACACAGCCACCCCAAAGTTTGGGATGGCTCTGTTTACAAGAAACTCATTTACGGTGCAAGTTCAATATCGCATAAAGCGAAAAATGGATAAAGAATTTGTGGTACTTACGTACAATGCAATATCACTCAGCAATGACATCTATGTCATCAGGCCCATAGCAGCATAATGAGTGGATTCAGGTATGATGATTCTAACTGAAATAAGTCACACAGAAAAAGAAACATCATAAGATATCACTAATACACGGAATGTAAACTTGGCTACACAGGATCTGAATTTCAAAACAGAACATGGTCCCAAATTTAGAAAACCAACTTATGCTTGCTTAAGGGGAAAGGTCAGTTGGGGTGCTGCATAAAACCAGAGATTGAAATGAGCACAGATAAAGTTCCTTAAGCCAAATATGTAATAGACAAGAGCTACTCCTTGCTCAACGAAATGGACTCAAAACCCCATATTAAACGCCTAATAATGTACCTGACTAGTAAGTATCTTAAAACCTATGGATTGCTATGTCTCTGAAAGTGAATCAATCGTGAGTACAGGGGCAAAAACGCAGCAGTGATAGGATTGGAGAGTTTTGGTGAGCAAATGAAGACCCTTTGAAGTCATATTGCATGGTACCCATTCCACGGGTCTCAACTCTCCAGGTTTAAGGGATTCTTCCTTCAGCTAAAACATGCATGTGGAACCCAGAGTATGATCAACCGTGTGATCGGGAGACGTGTTGAAATATGTCTCAGTTCTCGTCCCCTGGTACTCGGGTGCAACATTCCAGATGCTTTACTAACACTCTCCCGACTTGGAGAGTCAGTGCCTTTAACCTCCTGTTTGGCCCAGTTTGCAAATTCCGCGGAAGATGAACAGGAATAGGGAGAACCAATGAGAGACTAGCTGGAGGTGTCTGGACGGGAAAATTTAACTCTCATTTCCCACCAGGAAGAGGAATTAACCAAAGGCTCAGCGTGCCATGCCGGAACCAGATTAGGGCCTGAAGCAATCCTGCGGTGTTGCGGCCAGCTCACAAGAAAGCGAGTTGAAGAAAGGAGCTCAGGGGCACTGTAATTCACAAACCTGCAGAGTTATAAATGACAGCTATCATCCAAAAATATACTGAAGTAAGGCTGCCAAGAGGACTTGAAAGCCGGGCAGAATTGCAGGAAACCGATTTCAGGAGGTAGACTGGAATTGCATTTAAAGCATAGGAAAAGAGGCAGAAGGTCGACAATGATGCACTTGGCCAAAAAGGGCGTATGCGTTTTTTCCTGAATATATTCAGGAAAAAATGCATACGCCCTTTTTGGCCAACCAAGCAAGCTTGCAAAGGAAATCTGCACTACAATGAAGTCTCACTTCCCCCCCGTCAAAAGGGCCATCTGAAAAAAGTGTAAAATCCAGAAAGGCAGGACAGGCCATGGAGAACTGGGAGCCTTGTTATGCTGATGGGCGGGATGTAAATTGCCAACAGCCACTCGGGAGAAGTGTATGGTGTTTCCTGAAACATCTAAAAAACAAAGCAACAGAGCCTAGGGCACTTCCACTTATGGTCCTATAGCTTAGGGAAATTAAAATCAAAAAGACACAGCCACCCCAAAGTTTGGGATGGCTCTGTTTACAAGAAACTCGTTTACGGTACAAGTTCAATATCGCATAAAGCGGAAAATGGATAAAGAAGTTGTGGTACTTACGTACAATGCAATATCACTCAGCAATGACATCTATGTCATCAGGCCCATAGCAGCATAATGAGTGGATTCAGGTATGATGATTCTAACTGAAATAAGTCACACAGAAAAAGAAACATCATAAGATATCACTAATACACGGAATGTAAACTTGGCTACACAGGAACTGAATTTCAAAACAGAACATGGTCCCAAATTTAGAAAATCAACTTATGCTTGCTTAAGGGGAAAGGTGAGTTGGGGTGCTGCATAAAACCAGAGATTGAAATGAGCACAGATAAAGTTTCTTAAGCCAAATATGTAATAGACAAGAGCTACTCCTTGCTCAACGAAATGGACTCAAAACCCCATATTAAACGCCTAATAATGTACCTGACTAGTAAGTATCTTAAAACCTATGGATTGCTATGTCTCTGAAAGTGAATCAATCGTGAGTACAGGGGCAAAAACGCAGCAGTGATAGGATTGGAGAGTTTTGGTGAGCAAATGAAGACCCTTTGAAGTCATATTGCATGGTACCCATTCCACGGGTCTCAACTCTCCAGGTTTAAGGGATTCTTCCTTCAGCTAAAACATGCATGTGGAACCCAGAGTATGATCAACCGTGTGATCGGGAGACGTGTTGAAATATGTCTCAGTTCTCGTCCCCTGGTACTCGGGTGCAACATTCCAGATGCTTTACTAACACTCTCCCGACTTGGAGAGTCAGTGCCTTTAACCTCCTGTTTGGCCCAGTTTGCAAATTCCGCGGAAGATGAACAGGAATAGGGAGAACCAATGAGAGACTAGCTGGAGGTGTCTGGACGGGAAAATTTAACTCTCATTTCCCACCAGGAAGAGGAATTAACCAAAGGCTCAGCGTGCCATGCCGGAACCAGATTAGGGCCTGAAGCAATCCTGCGGTGTTGCGGCCAGCTCACAAGAAAGCGAGTTGAAGAAAGGAGCTCAGGGGCACTGTAATTCACAAACCTGCAGAGTTATAAATGACAGCTATCATCCAAAAATATACTGAAGTAAGGCTGCCAAGAGGACTTGAAAGCCGGGCAGAATTGCAGGAAACCGATTTCAGGAGGTAGACTGGAATTGCATTTAAAGCATAGGAAAAGAGGCAGAAGGTCGACAATGATGCACTTGGCCAAAAAGGGCATATGCGTTTTTTCCTGAATATATTCAGGAAAAAATGCATACGCCCTTTTTGGCCAACCAAGCAAGCTTGCAAAGGAAATCTGCACTACAATGAAGTCTCACTTCCCCCCCGTCAAAAGGGCCATCTGAAAAAAGTGTAAAATCCAGAAAGGCAGGACAGGCCATGGAGAACTGGGAGCCTTGTTATGCTGATGGGCGGGATGTAAATTGCCAACAGCCACTCGGGAGAAGTGTATGGTGTTTCCTGAAACATCTAAAAAACAAAGCAACAGAGCCTAGGGCACTTCCACTTATGGTCCTATAGCTTAGGGAAATTAAAATCAAAAAGACACAGCCACCCCAAAGTTTGGGATGGCTCTGTTTACAAGAAACTCGTTTACGGTACAAGTTCAATATCGCATAAAGCGAAAAATGGATAAAGAAGTTGTGGTACTTACGTACAATGCACTATCACTCAGCAATGACATCTATGTCATCAGGCCCATAGCAGCATAATGAGTGGATTCAGGTATGATGATTCTAACTGAAATAAGTCACACAGAAAAAGAAACATCATAAGATATCACTAATACACGGAATGTAAACTTGGCTACACAGGAACTGAATTTCAAAACAGAACATGGTCCCAAATTTAGAAAATCAACTTATGCTTGCTTAAGGGGAAAGGTGAGTTGGGGTGCTGCATAAAACCAGAGATTGAAATGAGCACAGATAAAGTCCCTTAAGCCAAATATGTAATAGACAAGAGCTACTCCTTGCTCAATGAAATGTACTCAACACCCCATATTAAACGCCTAATAATGTACCTGACTAGTAAGTATCTTAAAACCTATGGATTGCTATGTCTCTGAAAGTGAATCAATCGTGAGTACAGGGGCAAAAACGCAGCAGTGATAGGATTGGAGAGTTTTGGTGAGCAAATGAAGACCCTTTGAAGTCATATTGCATGGTACCCATTCCACGGGTCTCAACTCTCCAGGTTTAAGGGATTCTTCCTTCAGCTAAAACATGCATGTGGAACCCAGAGTATGATCAACCGTGTGATCGGGAGACGTGTTGAAATATGTCTCAGTTCTCGTCCCCTGGTACTCGGGTGCAACATTCCAGATGCTTTACTAACACTCTCCCGACTTGGAGAGTCAGTGCCTTTAACCTCCTGTTTGGCCCAGTTTGCAAATTCCGCGGAAGATGAACAGGAATAGGGAGAACCAATGAGAGACTAGCTGGAGGTGTCTGGACGGGAAAATTTAACTCTCATTTCCCACCAGGAAGAGGAATTAACCAAAGGCTCAGCGTGCCATGCCGGAACCAGATTAGGGCCTGAAGCAATCCTGCGGTGTTGCGGCCAGCTCACAAGAAAGCGAGTTGAAGAAAGGAGCTCAGGGGCACTGTAATTCACAAACCTGCAGAGTTATAAATGACAGCTATCATCCAAAAATATACTGAAGTAAGGCTGCCAAGAGGACTTGAAAGCCGGGCAGAATTGCAGGAAACCGATTTCAGGAGGTAGACTGGAATTGCATTTAAAGCATAGGAAAAGAGGCAGAAGGTCGACAATGATGCACTTGGCCAAAAAGGGCATATGCGTTTTTTCCTGAATATATTCAGGAAAAAAAACGCATACGCCCTTTTTGGCCAACCAAGCAAGCTTGCAAAGGAAATCTGCACTACAATGAAGTCTCACTTCCCCCCCGTCAAAAGGGCCATCTGAAAAAAGTGTAAAATCCAGAAAGGCAGGACAGGCCATGGAGAACTGGGAGCCTTGTTATGCTGATGGGCGGGATGTAAATTGCCAACAGCCACTCGGGAGAAGTGTATGGTGTTTCCTGAAACATCTAAAAAACAAAGCAACAGAGCCTAGGGCACTTCCACTTATGGTCCTATAGCTTAGGGAAATTAAAATCAAAAAGACACAGCCACCCCAAAGTTTGGGATGGCTCTGTTTACAAGAAACTCATTTACGGTACAAGTTCAATATCGCATAAAGCGGAAAATGGATAAAGAATTTGTGGTACTTACGTACAATGCACTATCACTCAGCAATGACATCTATGTCATCAGGCCCATAGCAGCATAATGAGTGGATTCAGGTATGATGATTCTAACTGAAATAAGTCACACAGAAAAAGAAACATCATAAGATATCACTAATACACGGAATGTAAACTTGGCTACACAGGAACTGAATTTCAAAACAGAACATGGTCCCAAATTTAGAAAACCAACTTATGCTTGCTTAAGGGGAAAGGTGAGTTGGGGTGCTGCATAAAACCAGAGATTGAAATGAGCACAGATAAAGTTCCTTAAGCCAAATATGTAATAGACAAGAGCTACTCCTTGCTCAACGAAATGGACTCAAAACCCCATATTAAACGCCTAATAATGTACCTGACTAGTAAGTATCTTAAAACCTATGGATTGCTATGTCTCTGAAAGTGAATCAATCGTGAGTACAGGGGCAAAAACGCAGCAGTGATAGGATTGGAGAGTTTTGGTGAGCAAATGAAGACCCTTTGAAGTCATATTGCATGGTACCCATTCCACGGGTCTCAACTCTCCAGGTTTAAGGGATTCTTCCTTCAGCTAAAACATGCATGTGGAACCCAGAGTATGATCAACCGTGTGATCGGGAGACGTGTTGAAATATGTCTCAGTTCTCGTCCCCTGGTACTCGGGTGCAACATTCCAGATGCTTTACTAACACTCTCCCGACTTGGAGAGTCAGTGCCTTTAACCTCCTGTTTGGCCCAGTTTGCAAATTCCGCGGAAGATGAACAGGAATAGGGAGAACCAATGAGAGACTAGCTGGAGGTGTCTGGACGGGAAAATTTAACTCTCATTTCCCACCAGGAAGAGGAATTAACCAAAGGCTCAGCGTGCCATGCCGGAACCAGATTAGGGCCTGAAGCAATCCTGCGGTGTTGCGGCCAGCTCACAAGAAAGCGAGTTGAAGAAAGGAGCTCAGGGGCACTGTAATTCACAAACCTACAGAGTTATAAATGACAGCTATCATCCAAAAATATACTGAAGTTAAGGCTGCCAAGAGGACTTGAAAGCCGGGCAGAATTGCAGGAAACCGATTTCAGGAGGTAGACTGGAATTGCATTTAAAGCATAGGAAAAGAGGCAGAAGGTCGACAATGATGCACTTGGCCAAAAAGGGCGTATGCGTTTTTTCCTGAATATATTCAGGAAAAAAAACGCATACGCCCTTTTTGGCCAACCAAGCAAGCTTGCAAAGGAAATCTGCACTACAATGAAGTCTCACTTCCCCCCCGTCAAAAGGGCCATCTGAAAAAAGTGTAAAATCCAGAAAGGCAGGACAGGCCATGGAGAACTGGGAGCCTTGTTATGCTGATGGGCGGGATGTAAATTGCCAACAGCCACTCGGGAGAAGTGTATGGTGTTTCCTGAAACATCTAAAAAACAAAGCAACAGAGCCTAGGGCACTTCCACTTATGGTCCTATAGCTTAGGGAAATTAAAATCAAAAAGACACAGCCACCCCAAAGTTTGGGATGGCTCTGTTTACAAGAAACTCGTTTACGGTACAAGTTCAATATCGCATAAAGCGGAAAATGGATAAAGAAGTTGTGGTACTTACGTACAATGCAATATCACTCAGCAATGACATCTATGTCATCAGGCCCATAGCAGCATAATGAGTGGATTCAGGTATGATGATTCTAACTGAAATAAGTCACACAGAAAAAGAAACATCATAAGATATCACTAATACACGGAATGTAAACTTGGCTACACAGGAACTGAATTTCAAAACAGAACATGGTCCCAAATTTAGAAAATCAACTTATGCTTGCTTAAGGGGAAAGGTGAGTTGGGGTGCTGCATAAAACCAGAGATTGAAATGAGCACAGATAAAGTCCCTTAAGCCAAATATGTAATAGACAAGAGCTACTCCTTGCTCAACGAAATGGACTCAAAACCCCATATTAAACGCCTAATAATGTACCTGACTAGTAAGTATCTTAAAACCTATGGATTGCTATGTCTCTGAAAGTGAATCAATCGTGAGTACAGGGGCAAAAACGCAGCAGTGATAGGATTGGAGAGTTTTGGTGAGCAAATGAAGACCCTTTGAAGTCATATTGCATGGTACCCATTCCACGGGTCTCAACTCTCCAGGTTTAAGGGATTCTTCCTTCAGCTAAAACATGCATGTGGAACCCAGAGTATGATCAACCGTGTGATCGGGAGACGTGTTGAAATATGTCTCAGTTCTCGTCCCCTGGTACTCGGGTGCAACATTCCAGATGCTTTACTAACACTCTCCCGACTTGGAGAGTCAGTGCCTTTAACCTCCTGTTTGGCCCAGTTTGCAAATTCCGCGGAAGATGAACAGGAATAGGGAGAACCAATGAGAGACTAGCTGGAGGTGTCTGGACGGGAAAATTTAACTCTCATTTCCCACCAGGAAGAGGAATTAACCAAAGGCTCAGCGTGCCATGCCGGAACCAGATTAGGGCCTGAAGCAATCCTGCGGTGTTGCGGCCAGCTCACAAGAAAGCGAGTTGAAGAAAGGAGCTCAGGGGCACTGTAATTCACAAACCTGCAGAGTTATAAATGACAGCTATCATCCAAAAATATACTGAAGTAAGGCTGCCAAGAGGACTTGAAAGCCGGGCAGAATTGCAGGAAACCGATTTCAGGAGGTAGACTGGAATTGCATTTAAAGCATAAGAAAAGAGGCAGAAGGTCGACAATGATGCACTTGGCCAAAAAGGGCGTATGCGTTTTTTCCTGAATATATTCAGGAAAAAACGCATACGCCCTTTTTGGCCAACCAAGCAAGCTTGCAAAGGAAATCTGCACTACAATGAAGTCTCACTTCCCCCCGTCAAAAGGGCCATCTGAAAAAAGTGTAAAATCCAGAAAGGCAGGACAGGCCATGGAGAACTGGGAGCCTTGTTATGCTGATGGGCGGGATGTAAATTGCCAACAGCCACTCGGGAGAAGTGTATGGTGTTTCCTGAAACATCTAAAAAACAAAGCAACAGAGCCTAGGGCACTTCCACTTATGGTCCTATAGCTTAGGGAAATTAAAATCAAAAAGACACAGCCACCCCAAAGTTTGGGATGGCTCTGTTTACAAGAAACTCGTTTACGGTGCAAGTTCAATATCGCATAAAGCGAAAAATGGATAAAGAATTTGTGGTACTTACGTACAATGCAATATCACTCAGCAATGACATCTATGTCATCAGGCCCATAGCAGCATAATGAGTGGATTCAGGTATGATGATTCTAACTGAAATAAGTCACACAGAAAAAGAAACATCATAAGATATCACTAATACACGGAATGTAAACTTGGCTACACAGGATCTGAATTTCAAAACAGAACATGGTCCCAAATTTAGAAAATCAACTTATGCTTGCTTAAGGGGAAAGGTGAGTTGGGGTGCTGCATAAAACCAGAGATTGAAATAAGCACAAATAAAGTTCCTTAAGCCAAATATGTAATAGACAAGAGCTACTCCTTGCTCAACGAAATGGACTCAAAACCCCATATTAAACGCCTAAGAATGTACCTGACTAGTAATATCTTAAAATGTATGGATTGCTATGTCTCCGAAAGAGAATCAAGCATGTGTAGAGGGGCATAAACACAGCAGTGATAGGATTGGAGAGGTTCGGTGAGCAAACGAAGACCCTTTGAAGTCATATTGCATGGTACCCTATCCACGGGTCTCAACTCTCCAGGTTTAAGGGATTCTTCCTTCAGCTAAAACATGCATGTGGAACCCAGAGTATGATCAACCATGTGATCGGGAGACGTGTTCCAATGTCTCAGTTCTATTCCCCTGGTACTCGGGTGCAACATTCCAGATGCTTTACTAACACTCTCCTGACTTGGAGAGTCAGTGCCTTTAACCTCCTGTTTGGCCCAGTTTGCAATTTCTGTGGAAGATGAACAGGAATAGGGAGAACCAATGAGAGACTAGCTGGAGGTGTCTGGACGGGCAAATTTAACTCTCATTTCCCACCAGGAAGAGGAATTAACCAAAGGCTCAGCGTGCCGTGCCGGAACCAGATTAGGGCCTGAAGCAATCCTGCGGTGTTGCGGCCAGCTCACAAGAAAGCGAGTTGAAGAAAGGAGCTCAGGGGCACTGTAATTCACAAACCTGCACAGTTATAAATGACAGCTATCGTCCAAAAATATACTGAGGTAAGGCTGCCAAGAGGACTTGAAACGGGGCAGAATTGCAGGAAAGCGATTTCAGGAGGTAGACTGGAATTGCATTTAAAGCATAGGAAAAGAGGCAGAACGTTGACAATGATGCACTTGGCCAAAAAGGGCGTATGCGTTTTTTCCTGAATATATTCAGGAAAAAGTGCATACGATCTTTTTGGCCAACCAAGCAAGCTTGCAAAGGAAATCTGCACTACAATGAAGTCTCACTTCCCCCCAGTCAAAAGGGCCATCTGAAAAAAGTGTAAAATCCAGAAAGGCAGGACAGGCCATAGAGAACTGGGAGCCTTGTTATGCTGATGGGCGGGATGTAACTTGCCAACAGCCACTCAGGAGAAGTGTATGGTGTTTCCTGGAACATCTAAAACAAAGCAACAGAGCCTAGGGCACTTCCACTTATGGTCCTGCAGCTTAGGGAAATTAAAATCAAAAATACACAGCCACCCCAATGTTTGGGACGGCTCTGTTTACAAGAACCTCGTTTACGGTGCAACTTCAATATCGCAGAATGTGAAAACTTGATAAAGAAGTTGTGGTACTTACGTACAATGCAATATCCCTCAGCAATGAAATCTATGTCATCAGGCCCATAGCAGCATAATGAGTGGATTCAGCTATGATGATTCTAACTGAAATAAGTCACACAGAAAAAGAAACATCATAAGATATCACTAATACACGGAATGTAAACTTGGCTACAAGGGAACTGGATTACAAAACAGAACAGGGTCTCAAATTTAGAAAATCAACTTATGCTTGCTTAAGGGGAAAGGTGAGTTGGGGTGCTGCATAAAACCAGAGATTGAAATGAACACAGATAAAGTTCCTTAAGCCAAATACGTAATAGACAAGAGCTACTCCTTGCTCAACGAAATGGACTCAACACCCCATATTAAACGCCTAAGAATGTACCTGACTAGTAAGTATCTTAAAACCTATGGATTGCTATGTCTCCGAAAGAGAATCAAGCGTGAGTACAGGGGCATAAACACAGCAGTGATAGGATTGGAGAGGTTCGGTGAGCAAATGAAGACCCTTTGAAGTCATATTGCATGGTACCCATTCCACGGGTCTCAACTCTCCAGGTTTAAGGGATTCTTCCTTCAGCTAAAACATGCATGTGGAACCCAGAGTATGATCAACCATGTGATCGGGAGACGTGTTCAAATATGTCTCAGGTCTCGTCCCCTGGTACTCGGGTGCAACATTCCAGATGCTTTACTAACACTCTCCCGACTTGGAGAGTCAGTGCCTTTAACCTCCTGTTTGGCTCAGTTTGCAAATTCCGCGGAAGATGAACAGGAATAGGGAGAACCAATGAGAGACTAGCTGGAGGTGTCTGGACGGGAATATTTAACTCTCATTTCCCACCAGGAAGAGGAATTAACCAAAGGCTCAGCGTGCCATGCCGGAACCAGATTAGGGCCTGAAGCAATCCTGCGGTGTTGCGGCCAGCTCACAAGAAAGCGAGTTGAAGAAAGGAGCTCAGGGGCACTGTAATTCACAAATCTGCAGAGTTATAAATGACAGCTATCATCCAAAAATATACTGAAGTAAGGCTGCCAAGAGGACTTGAAAGCCGGGCAGAATTGCAGGAAACCGATTTCAGGAGGTAGACTGGAATTGCATTTAAAGCATAGGAAAAGAGGCAGAAGGTCGACAATGATGCACTTGGCCAAAAAGGGCGTATGCATTTTTTCCTGAATATATTCAGGAAAAAAAGCATACGCACTTTTTGGCCAACCAAGCAAGCTTGCAAAGGAAATCTGCACTACAATGAAGTCTCACTTCCCCCCGGTCACAAGGGCCATCTGAAAAAAGTGTAAAATCCAGAAAGGCAGGACAGGCCATGGAGAACTGGGAGCCTTGTTATGCTGATGGGCGGGATGTAAATTGCCAACAGCCACTCGGGAGAAGTGTATGGTGTTTCCTGAAACATCTAAAAAACAAAGCAACAGAGCCTAGGGCACTTCCACTTATGGTCCTATAGCTTAGGGAAATTAAAATCAAAAAGACACAGCCACCCCAATGTTTGGGACAGCTCTGTTTACAAGAACCTCGTTTACGGTACAAGTTCAATATCACAGAAAGTGAAAAATGGATAAAGAAGTTGTGGTACTTACGTACAATGCAATATCACTCAGCAATGAAATCTATGTCATCAGGCCCGTAGCAGCATAGAGTGGATTCAGGTATGATGATTCTAACTGAAATAAGTCACACAGAATAAGAAACATCATAAGATATCACTAATACACGGAATGTAAACTTGGCTACACAGGAACTGGATTACAAAACACAACAGAGTCTCAAATTTAGAAAACCAACTTATGCTTGCTTAAGGGGAAAGGTGAGTTGGGGTGCTGCATAAAACCAGAGATTGAAATGAACACAGATAAAGTTCCTTAAGCCAAATACGTAATAGACAAGAGCTACTCCTTGCTCAACGAAATGGACTCAACACCCCATATTAAACGCCTAAGAATGTACCTGACTAGTAAGTATCTTAAAACCTATGGATTGCTATGTCTCCGAAAGAGAATCAAGCGTGAGTACAGGGGCATAAACACAGCAGTGATAGGATTGGAGAGGTTCGGTGAGCAAATGAAGACCCTTTGAAGTCATATTGCATGGTACCCATTCCACGGGTCTCAACTCTCCAGGTTTAAGGGATTCTTCCTTCAGCTAAAACATGCATGTGGAACCCAGAGTATGATCAACCATGTGATCGGGAGACGTGTTCAAATATGTCTCAGGTCTCGTCCCCTGGTACTCGGGTGCAACATTCCAGATGCTTTACTAACACTCTCCCGACTTGGAGAGTCAGTGCCTTTAACCTCCTGTTTGGCTCAGTTTGCAAATTCCGCGGAAGATGAACAGGAATAGGGAGAACCAATGAGAGACTAGCTGGAGGTGTCTGGACGGGAATATTTAACTCTCATTTCCCACCAGGAAGAGGAATTAACCAAAGGCTCAGCGTGCCATGCCGGAACCAGATTAGGGCCTGAAGCAATCCTGCGGTGTTGCGGCCAGCTCACAAGAAAGCGAGTTGAAGAAAGGAGCTCAGGGGCACTGTAATTCACAAATCTGCAGAGTTATAAATGACAGCTATCATCCAAAAATATACTGAAGTAAGGCTGCCAAGAGGACTTGAAAGCCGGGCAGAATTGCAGGAAACCGATTTCAGGAGGTAGACTGGAATTGCATTTAAAGCATAGGAAAAGAGGCAGAAGGTCGACAATGATGCACTTGGCCAAAAAGGGCGTATGCATTTTTTCCTGAATATATTCAGGAAAAAAAGCATACGCACTTTTTGGCCAACCAAGCAAGCTTGCAAAGGAAATCTGCACTACAATGAAGTCTCACTTCCCCCCGGTCACAAGGGCCATCTGAAAAAAGTGTAAAATCCAGAAAGGCAGGACAGGCCATGGAGAACTGGGAGCCTTGTTATGCTGATGGGCGGGATGTAAATTGCCAACAGCCACTCGGGAGAAGTGTATGGTGTTTCCTGAAACATCTAAAAAACAAAGCAACAGAGCCTAGGGCACTTCCACTTATGGTCCTATAGCTTAGGGAAATTAAAATCAAAAAGACACAGCCACCCCAATGTTTGGGACAGCTCTGTTTACAAGAACCTCGTTTACGGTACAAGTTCAATATCACAGAAAGTGAAAAATGGATAAAGAAGTTGTGGTACTTACGTACAATGCAATATCACTCAGCAATGAAATCTATGTCATCAGGCCCGTAGCAGCATAGAGTGGATTCAGGTATGATGATTCTAACTGAAATAAGTCACACAGAATAAGAAACATCATAAGATATCACTAATACACGGAATGTAAACTTGGCTACACAGGAACTGGATTACAAAACACAACAGAGTCTCAAATTTAGAAAACCAACTTATGCTTGCTTAAGGGGAAAGGTGAGTTGGGGTGCTGCATAAAACCAGAGATTGAAATGAGCACAGATAAAGTTCCTTAAGCCAAATATGTAATAGACAAGAGCTACTCCTTGCTCAACAAAATGGACTCAAAACCCCATATTAAACGCCTAATAATGTACCTGACTAGTAAGTATCTTAAAACCTATGGATTGCTATGTCTCTGAAAGTGAATCAATCGTGAGTACAGGGGCAAAAACGCAGCAGTGATAGGATTGGAGAGTTTTGGTGAGCAAATGAAGACCCTTTGAAGTCATATTGCATGGTACCCATTCCACGGGTCTCAACTCTCCAGGTTTAAGGGATTCTTCCTTCAGCTAAAACATGCATGTGGAACCCAGAGTATGATCAACCATGTGATCGGGAGACGTGTTGAAATATGTCTCAGGTCTCGTCCCCTGGTACTCGGGTACAACATTCCAGATGCTTTACTAACACTCTCCCGACTTGGAGAGTCAGTGCCTTTAACCTCCTGTTTGGCCCAGTTTGCAAATTCCGCGGAAGATGAACAGAAATAGGGAGAACCAATGAGAGACTAGCTGGAGGTGTCTGGACGGGAATATTTAACTCTCATTTCCCACCAGGAAGAGGAATTAACCAAAGGCTCACCGTGCCATGCCGGAACCAGATTAGGGCCTGAAGCAATCCTGCGGTGTTGCGGCCAGCTCACAAGAAAGCGAGTTGAAGAAAGGAGCTCAGGGGCACTGTAATTCACAAATCTGCAGAGTTATAAATGACAGCTATCATCCAAAAATATACTGAAGTAAGGCTGCCAAGAGGACTTGAAAGCCGGGCAGAATTGCAGGAAACCGATTTCAGGAGGTAGACTGGAATTGCATTTAAAGCATAGGAAAAGAGGCAGAAGGTCGACAATGATGCACTTGGCCAAAAAGGGCGTATGCGTTTTTTCCTGAATATATTCAGGAAAAAAAGCATACGCACTTTTTGGCCAACCAAGCAAGCTTGCAAAGGAAATCTGCACTACAATGAAGTCTCACTTCCCCCCGGTCACAAGGGCCATCTGAAAAAAGTGTAAAATCCAGAAAGGCAGGACAGGCCATGGAGAACTGGGAGCCTGTCTATGCTGATGGGCGGGATGTAAATTGCCAACAGCCACTCGGGAGAAGTGTATGGTGTTTCCTGAAACATCTAAAAAACAAAGCAACAGAGCCTAGGGCACTTCCACTTATGGTCCTATAGCTTAGGGAAATTAAAATCAAAAAGACACAGCCACCCCAAAGTTTGGGATGGCTCTGTTTACAAGAAACTCGTTTACGGTACAAGTTCAATATCGCATAAAGCGAAAAATGGATAAAGAAGTTGTGGTACTTACGTACAATGCAATATCACTCAGCAATGACATCTATGTCATCAGGCCCATAGCAGCATAATGAGTGCATTCAGGTATGATGATTCTAACTGAAATAAGTCACACAGAAAAAGAAACATCATAAGATATCACTAATACACGGAATGTAAACTTGGCTACACAGGAACTGAATTTCAAAACAGAACATGGTCCCAAATTTAGAAAATCAACTTATGCTTGCTTAAGGGGAAAGGTGAGTTGGGGTGCTGCATAAAACCAGAGATTGAAATGAGCACAAATAAAGTTCCTTAAGCCAAATATGTAATAGACAAGAGCTACTCCTTGCTCAACGAAATGGACTCAACACCCCATATTAAACGCCTAAGAATGTACCTGACTAGTAATATCTTAAAATCTATGGATTGCTATGTCTCCGAAAGAGAATCAAGCATGTGTAGAGGGGCATAAACGCAGCAGTGATAGGATTGGAGAGGTTCGGTGAGCAAACGAAGACCCTTTGAAGTCATATTGAATGGTACCCATTCCACGGGTCTCAACTCTCCAGGTTTAAGGGATTCTTCCTTCAGCTAAAACATGCATGTGGAACCCAGAGTATGATCAACAGTGTGATCGGGAGACGTGTTCAAATATGTCTCAGTTTTCCTCCCCTGGTAAACGGGTGCAACATTCCAGATGCTTTACTAACACTCTCCCGACTTGGAGAGTCAGTGCCTTTAACCTCCTGTTTGGCCCAGTTTGCAAATTCCACGGAAGATGAACAGGAATAGGGAGAACCAATGAGAGACTAGCTGGAGGTGTCTGGACGGGAAGATTTAACTCTCATTTCCCACCAGGAAGAGGAATTAACCAAAGGCTCAGCGTGCCATGCCGGAACAAGATTAGGGCCTGAAGCAATCCTGCGGTGTTGCGGCCAGCTCACAAGAAAGCGAGTTGAAGAAAGGAGCTCAGGGGCACTGTAATTCACAAACCTGCAGAGTTATAAATGACAGCTATCATCCAAAAATATACTGAAGTAAGGCTGCCAAGAGGACTTGAAAGCCGGGTAGAATTGCAGGAAACCGATTTCAGGAGGTAGACTGGAATTGCATTTAAAGCATAGGAAAAGAGGCAGAACGTCCACAATGATGTACTTGGCCAAAAAGGGCGTATGCGGTTTTTCCTGAATATATTCAGGAAAAAACGCATACGCCCTTTTTGGCCAACCAAGCAAGCTTGCAAAGGAAATCTGCACTACAATGAAGTCTCACTTCCCCCCGGTCACAAGGGCCATCTGAAAAAAGTGTAAAATCCAGAAAGGCAGGACAGGCCATGGAGAACTGGGAGCCTTGTTATGCTGATGGGCGGGATGTAAATTGCCAACAGCCACTCGGGAGAAGTGTATGGTGTTTCCTGAAACATCTAAAAAACAAAGCAACAGAGCCTAGGGCACTTCCACTTATGGTCCTATAGCTTAGGGAAATTAAAATCAAAAAGACACAGCCACCCCAAAGTTTGGGATGGCTCTGTTTACAAGAAACTCGTTTACGGTACAAGTTCAATATCGCATAAAGCGAAAAATGGATAAAGAAGTTGTGGTACTTACGTACAATGCAATATCACTCAGCAATGACATCTATGTCATCAGGCCCATAGCAGCATAATGAGTGGATTCAGGTATGATGATTCTAACTGAAATAAGTCACACAGAAAAAGAAACATCATAAGATATCACTAATACACGGAATGTAAACTTGGCTACACAGGAACTGAATTTCAAAACAGAACATGGTCCCAAATTTAGAAAATCAACTTATGCTTGCTTAAGGGGAAAGGTGAGTTGGGGTGCTGCATAAAACCAGAGATTGAAATGAGCACAGATAAAGTTCCTTAAGCCAAATATGTAATAGACAAGAGCTACTCCTTGCTCAACGAAATGGACTCAACACCCCATATTAAACGCCTAAGAATGTATCTGACTAGTAAGTATCTTAAAACCTATGGATTGCTATGTCTCTGAAAGTGAATCAATCGTGAGTACATGGGCATAAACGCAGCAGTGATAGGATTGGAGAGTTTTGGTGAGCAAATGAAGACCCTTTGAAGTCATATTGCATGGTACCCATTCCACGGGTCTCAACTCTCCAGGTTTAAGGGATTCTTCCTTCAGCTAAAACATGCATGTGGAACCCAGAGTATGATCAACCATGTGATCGGGAGACGTGTTGAAATATGTCTCAGTTCTCGTCCCCTGGTACTCGGGTGCAACATTCCAGATGCTTTACTAACACTCTCCCGACTTGGAGAGTCAGTGCCTTTAACCTCCTGTTTGGCCCAGTTTGCAAATTCCGCGGAAGATGAACAGGAATAGGGAGAACCAATGAGAGACTAGCTGGAGGTGTCTGGACGGGCAAATTTAACTCTCATTTCCCACCAGGAAGAGGAATTAACCAAAGGCACAGCGTGCCGTGCCGGAACCAGATTAGGGCCTGAAGCAATCCTGCGGTGTTGCGGCCAGCTCACAAGAAAGCTAGTTGAAGAAAGGAGCTCAGGGGCACTGTAATTCACAAACCTGCAGAGTTATAAATGACAGCTATCATCCAAAAATATACTGAAGTAAGGCTGCCAAGAGGACTTGAAAGCGGGGCAGAATTGCAGGAAACCGATTTCAGGAGGTAGACTGGAATTGCATTTAAAATATAGGAAAAGAGGCAGAACGTTGACAATGATGCACTTGGCCAAAAAGGGCATATGCGTTTTTTCCTGAATATATTCAGGAAAAAGCGCATACGAACTTTTTGGCCAACCAAGCAAGCTTGCAAAGGAAATCTGCACTACAATGAAGTCTCACTTACCCCTGGTCAAGAGGGCCATCTGAAAAAAGTGTAAAATCCAGAAAGGCAAGACAGGCCATGGAGAACTGGGACCCTTGTTATGCTGATGGGCGGGATGTAAATTGCCAACAGCCACTCGGGAGAAGTGTATGGTGTTTCCTGAAACATCTAAAAAACAAAGCAACAGAGCCTAGGGCACTTCCACTTATGGTCCTATAGCTTAGGGAAATTAAAATCAAAAAGACACAGCCACCCCAAAGTTTGGGATGGCTCTGTTTACAAGAAACTCGTTTACGGTACAAGTTCAATATCGCATAAAGCGAAAAATGGATAAAGAAGTTGTGGTACTTACGTACAATGCAATATCACTCAGCAATGACATCTATGTCATCAGGCCCATAGCAGCATAATGAGTGGATTCAGGTATGATGATTCTAACTGAAATAAGTCACACAGAAAAAGAAACATCATAAGATATCACTAATACACGGAATGTAAACTTGGCTACACAGGAACTGAATTTCAAAACAGAACATGGTCCCAAATTTAGAAAATCAACTTATGCTTGCTTAAGGGGAAAGGTGAGTTGGGGTGCTGCATAAAACCAGAGATTGAAATGAGCACAAATAAAGTTCCTTAAGCCAAATATGTAATAGACAAGAGCTACTCCTTGCTCAACGAAATGGACTCAACACCCCATATTAAACGCCTAAGAATGTACCTGACTAGTAATATCTTAAAATCTATGGATTGCTATGTCTCCGAAAGAGAATCAAGCATGTGTAGAGGGGCATAAACGCAGCAGTGATAGGATTGGAGAGGTTCAGTGAGCAAACGAAGACCCTTTGAAGTCATATTGAATGGTACCCTATCCACGGGTCTCAACTCTCCAGGTTTAAGGGATTCTTCCTTCAGCTAAAACATGCATGTGGAACCCAGAGTATGATCAACAGTGTGATCGGGAGACGTGTTCAAATATGTCTCAGTTTTCCTCCCCTGGTAAACGGGTGCAACATTCCAGATGCTTTACTAACACTCTCCCGACTTGGAGAGTCAGTGCCTTTAACCTCCTGTTTGGCCCAGTTTGCAAATTCCACGGAAGATGAACAGGAATAGGGAGAACCAATGAGAGACTAGCTGGAGGTGTCTGGACGGGAAGATTTAACTCTCATTTCCCACCAGGAAGAGGAATTAACCAAAGGCTCAGCGTGCCATGCCGGAACCAGATTAGGGCCTGAAGCAATCCTGCGGTGTTGCGGCCAGCTCACAAGAAAGCGAGTTGAAGAAAGGAGCTCAGGGGCACTGTAATTCACAAACCTGCAGAGTTATAAATGACAGCTATCATCCAAAAATATACTGAAGTAAGGATGCCAAGAGGACTTGAAAGCCGGGTAGAATTGCAGGAAACCGATTTCAGGAGGTAGACTGGAATTGCATTTAAAGCATAGGAAAAGAGGCAGAACGTGCACAATGATGCACTTGGCCAAAAAGGGCGTATGCGTTTTTTCCTGAATATATTCAGGAAAAAACGCATACGCCCTTTTTGGCCAACCAAGCAAGCTTGCAAAGGAAATCTGCACTACAATGAAGTCTCACTTCCCCCCGGTCACAAGGGCCATCTGAAAAAAGTGTAAAATCCAGAAAGGCAGGACAGGCCATGGAGAACTGGGAGCCTTGTTATGCTGATGGGCGGGATGTAAATTGCCAACAGCCACTCGGGAGAAGTGTATGGTGTTTCCTGAAACATCTAAAAAACAAAGCAACAGAGCCTAGGGCACTTCCACTTATGGTCCTATAGCTTAGGGAAATTAAAATCAAAAAGACACAGCCACCCCAAAGTTTGGGATGGCTCTGTTTACAAGAAACTCGTTTACGGTACAAGTTCAATATCGCATAAAGCGAAAAATGGATAAAGAAGTTGTGGTACTTACGTACAATGCAATATCACTCAGCAATGACATCTATGTCATCAGGCCCATAGCAGCATAATGAGTGGATTCAGGTATGATGATTCTAACTGAAATAAGTCACACAGAAAAAGAAACATCATAAGATATCACTAATACACGGAATGTAAACTTGGCTACACAGGAACTGAATTTCAAAACAGAACATGGTCCCAAATTTAGAAAATCAACTTATGCTTGCTTAAGGGGAAAGGTGAGTTGGGGTGCTGCATAAAACCAGAGATTGAAATGAGCACAGATAAAGTTCCTTAAGCCAAATATGTAATAGACAAGAGCTACTCCTTGCTCAACGAAATGGACTCAACACCCCATATTAAACGCCTAAGAATGTATCTGACTAGTAAGTATCTTAAAACCTATGGATTGCTATGTCTCTGAAAGTGAATCAATCGTGAGTACATGGGCATAAACGCAGCAGTGATAGGATTGGAGAGTTTTGGTGAGCAAATGAAGACCCTTTGAAGTCATATTGCATGGTACCCATTCCACGGGTCTCAACTCTCCAGGTTTAAGGGATTCTTCCTTCAGCTAAAACATGCATGTGGAACCCAGAGTATGATCAACCATGTGATCGGGAGACGTGTTGAAATATGTCTCAGTTCTCGTCCCCTGGTACTCGGGTGCAACATTCCAGATGCTTTACTAACACTCTCCCGAGTTGGAGAGTCAGTGCCTTTAACCTCCTGTTTGGCCCAGTTTGCAAATTCCGCGGAAGATGAACAGGAATAGGGAGAACCAATGAGAGATTAGCTGGAGGTGTCTGGACGGGCAAATTTAACTCTCAGTTCCCACCAGGAAGAGGAATTAACCAAAGGCACAGCGTGCCGTGCCGGAACCAGATTAGGGCCTGAAGCAATCCTGCGGTGTTGCGGCCAGCTCACAAGAAAGCTAGTTGAAGAAAGGAGCTCAGGGGCACTGTAATTCACAAACCTGCAGAGTTATAAATGACAGCTATCATCCAAAAATATACTGAAGTAAGGCTGCCAAGAGGACTTGAAAGCGGGGCAGAATTGCAGGAAACCGATTTCAGGAGGTAGACTGGAATTGCATTTAAAATATAGGAAAAGAGGCAGAACGTTGACAATGATGCACTTGGCCAAAAAGGGCATATGCGTTTTTTCCTGAATATATTCAGGAAAAAGCGCATACGAACTTTTTGGCCAACCAAGCAAGCTTGCAAAGGAAATCTGCACTACAATGAAGTCTCACTTACCCCTGGTCAAGAGGGCCATCTGAAAAAAGTGTAAAATCCAGAAAGGCAAGACAGGCCATGGAGAACTGGGACCCTTGTTATGCTGATGGGCGGGATGTAAATTGCCAACAGCCACTCGGGAGAAGTGTATGGTGTTTCCTGAAACATCTAAAAAACAAAGCAACAGAGCCTAGGGCACTTCCACTTATGGTCCTATAGCTTAGGGAAATTAAAATCAAAAAGACACAGCCACCCCAAAGTTTGGGATGGCTCTGTTTACAAGAAACTCGTTTACGGTACAAGTTCAATATCGCATAAAGCGAAAAATGGATAAAGAAGTTGTGGTACTTACGTACAATGCAATATCACTCAGCAATGACATCTATGTCATCAGGCCCATAGCAGCATAATGAGTGGATTCAGGTATGATGATTCTAACTGAAATAAGTCACACAGAAAAAGAAACATCATAAGATATCACTAATACACGGAATGTAAACTTGGCTACACAGGAACTGAATTTCAAAACAGAACATGGTCCCAAATTTAGAAAATCAACTTATGCTTGCTTAAGGGGAAAGGTGAGTTGGGGTGCTGCATAAAACCAGAGATTGAAATGAGCACAAATAAAGTTCCTTAAGCCAAATATGTAATAGACAAGAGCTACTCCTTGCTCAACGAAATGGACTCAACACCCCATATTAAACGCCTAAGAATGTACCTGACTAGTAATATCTTAAAATCTATGGATTGCTATGTCTCCGAAAGAGAATCAAGCATGTGTAGAGGGGCATAAACGCAGCAGTGATAGGATTGGAGAGGTTCAGTGAGCAAACGAAGACCCTTTGAAGTCATATTGAATGGTACCCTATCCACGGGTCTCAACTCTCCAGGTTTAAGGGATTCTTCCTTCAGCTAAAACATGCATGTGGAACCCAGAGTATGATCAACAGTGTGATCGGGAGACGTGTTCAAATATGTCTCAGTTTTCCTCCCCTGGTAAACGGGTGCAACATTCCAGATGCTTTACTAACACTCTCCCGACTTGGAGAGTCAGTGCCTTTAACCTCCTGTTTGGCCCAGTTTGCAAATTCCACGGAAGATGAACAGGAATAGGGAGAACCAATGAGAGACTAGCTGGAGGTGTCTGGACGGGAAGATTTAACTCTCATTTCCCACCAGGAAGAGGAATTAACCAAAGGCTCAGCGTGCCATGCCGGAACCAGATTAGGGCCTGAAGCAATCCTGCGGTGTTGCGGCCAGCTCACAAGAAAGCGAGTTGAAGAAAGGAGCTCAGGGGCACTGTAATTCACAAACCTGCAGAGTTATAAATGACAGCTATCATCCAAAAATATACTGAAGTAAGGATGCCAAGAGGACTTGAAAGCCGGGTAGAATTGCAGGAAACCGATTTCAGGAGGTAGACTGGAATTGCATTTAAAGCATAGGAAAAGAGGCAGAACGTGCACAATGATGCACTTGGCCAAAAAGGGCGTATGCGTTTTTTCCTGAATATATTCAGGAAAAAACGCATACGCCCTTTTTGGCCAACCAAGCAAGCTTGCAAAGGAAATCTGCACTACAATGAAGTCTCACTTCCCCCCGGTCACAAGGGCCATCTGAAAAAAGTGTAAAATCCAGAAAGGCAGGACAGGCCATGGAGAACTGGGAGCCTTGTTATGCTGATGGGCGGGATGTAAATTGCCAACAGCCACTCGGGAGAAGTGTATGGTGTTTCCTGAAACATCTAAAAAACAAAGCAACAGAGCCTAGGGCACTTCCACTTATGGTCCTATAGCTTAGGGAAATTAAAATCAAAAAGACACAGCCACCCCAAAGTTTGGGATGGCTCTGTTTACAAGAAACTCGTTTACGGTACAAGTTCAATATCGCATAAAGCGAAAAATGGATAAAGAAGTTGTGGTACTTACGTACAATGCAATATCACTCAGCAATGACATCTATGTCATCAGGCCCATAGCAGCATAATGAGTGGATTCAGGTATGATGATTCTAACTGAAATAAGTCACACAGAAAAAGAAACATCATAAGATATCACTAATACACGGAATGTAAACTTGGCTACACAGGAACTGAATTTCAAAACAGAACATGGTCCCAAATTTAGAAAATCAACTTATGCTTGCTTAAGGGGAAAGGTGAGTTGGGGTGCTGCATAAAACCAGAGATTGAAATGAGCACAGATAAAGTTCCTTAAGCCAAATATGTAATAGACAAGAGCTACTCCTTGCTCAACGAAATGGACTCAACACCCCATATTAAACGCCTAAGAATGTATCTGACTAGTAAGTATCTTAAAACCTATGGATTGCTATGTCTCTGAAAGTGAATCAATCGTGAGTACATGGGCATAAACGCAGCAGTGATAGGATTGGAGAGTTTTGGTGAGCAAATGAAGACCCTTTGAAGTCATATTGCATGGTACCCATTCCACGGGTCTCAACTCTCCAGGTTTAAGGGATTCTTCCTTCAGCTAAAACATGCATGTGGAACCCAGAGTATGATCAACCATGTGATCGGGAGACGTGTTGAAATATGTCTCAGTTCTCGTCCCCTGGTACTCGGGTGCAACATTCCAGATGCTTTACTAACACTCTCCCGAGTTGGAGAGTCAGTGCCTTTAACCTCCTGTTTGGCCCAGTTTGCAAATTCCGCGGAAGATGAACAGGAATAGGGAGAACCAATGAGAGATTAGCTGGAGGTGTCTGGACGGGCAAATTTAACTCTCAGTTCCCACCAGGAAGAGGAATTAACCAAAGGCACAGCGTGCCGTGCCGGAACCAGATTAGGGCCTGAAGCAATCCTGCGGTGTTGCGGCCAGCTCACAAGAAAGCTAGTTGAAGAAAGGAGCTCAGGGGCACTGTAATTCACAAACCTGCAGAGTTATAAATGACAGCTATCATCCAAAAATATACTGAAGTAAGGCTGCCAAGAGGACTTGAAAGCGGGGCAGAATTGCAGGAAACCGATTTCAGGAGGTAGACTGGAATTGCATTTAAAATATAGGAAAAGAGGCAGAACGTTGACAATGATGCACTTGGCCAAAAAGGGCATATGCGTTTTTTCCTGAATATATTCAGGAAAAAGCGCATACGAACTTTTTGGCCAACCAAGCAAGCTTGCAAAGGAAATCTGCACTACAATGAAGTCTCACTTACCCCTGGTCAAGAGGGCCATCTGAAAAAAGTGTAAAATCCAGAAAGGCAAGACAGGCCATGGAGAACTGGGACCCTTGTTATGCTGATGGGCGGGATGTAAATTGCCAACAGCCACTCGGGAGAAGTGTATGGTGTTTCCTGAAACATCTAAAAAACAAAGCAACAGAGCCTAGGGCACTTCCACTTATGGTCCTATAGCTTAGGGAAATTAAAATCAAAAAGACACAGCCACCCCAAAGTTTGGGATGGCTCTGTTTACAAGAAACTCGTTTACGGTACAAGTTCAATATCGCATAAAGCGAAAAATGGATAAAGAAGTTGTGGTACTTACGTACAATGCAATATCACTCAGCAATGACATCTATGTCATCAGGCCCATAGCAGCATAATGAGTGGATTCAGGTATGATGATTCTAACTGAAATAAGTCACACAGAAAAAGAAACATCATAAGATATCACTAATACACGGAATGTAAACTTGGCTACACAGGAACTGAATTTCAAAACAGAACATGGTCCCAAATTTAGAAAATCAACTTATGCTTGCTTAAGGGGAAAGGTGAGTTGGGGTGCTGCATAAAACCAGAGATTGAAATGAGCACAAATAAAGTTCCTTAAGCCAAATATGTAATAGACAAGAGCTACTCCTTGCTCAACGAAATGGACTCAACACCCCATATTAAACGCCTAAGAATGTACCTGACTAGTAATATCTTAAAATCTATGGATTGCTATGTCTCCGAAAGAGAATCAAGCATGTGTAGAGGGGCATAAACGCAGCAGTGATAGGATTGGAGAGGTTCAGTGAGCAAACGAAGACCCTTTGAAGTCATATTGAATGGTACCCATTCCACGGGTCTCAACTCTCCAGGTTTAAGGGATTCTTCCTTCAGCTAAAACATGCATGTGGAACCCAGAGTATGATCAACAGTGTGATCGGGAGACGTGTTCAAATATGTCTCAGTTTTCCTCCCCTGGTAAACGGGTGCAACATTCCAGATGCTTTACTAACACTCTCCCGACTTGGAGAGTCAGTGCCTTTAACCTCCTGTTTGGCCCAGTTTGCAAATTCCACGGAAGATGAACAGGAATAGGGAGAACCAATGAGAGACTAGCTGGAGGTGTCTGGACGGGAAGATTTAACTCTCATTTCCCACCAGGAAGAGGAATTAACCAAAGGCTCAGCGTGCCATGCCGGAACAAGATTAGGGCCTGAAGCAATCCTGCGGTGTTGCGGCCAGCTCACAAGAAAGCGAGTTGAAGAAAGGAGCTCAGGGGCACTGTAATTCACAAACCTGCAGAGTTATAAATGACAGCTATCATCCAAAAATATACTGAAGTAAGGCTGCCAAGAGGACTTGAAAGCCGGGTAGAATTGCAGGAAACCGATTTCAGGAGGTAGACTGGAATTGCATTTAAAGCATAGGAAAAGAGGCAGAACGTCCACAATGATGCACTTGGCCAAAAAGGGCGTATGCGGTTTTTCCTGAATATATTCAGGAAAAAACGCATACGCCCTTTTTGGCCAACCAAGCAAGCTTGCAAAGGAAATCTGCACTACAATGAAGTCTCACTTCCCCCCGGTCACAAGGGCCATCTGAAAAAAGTGTAAAATCCAGAAAGGCAGGACAGGCCATGGAGAACTGGGAGCCTTGTTATGCTGATGGGCAGGATGTAAATTGCCAACAGCCACTCGGGAGAAGTGTATGGTGTTTCCTGAAACATCTAAAAAACAAAGCAACAGAGCCTAGGGCACTTCCACTTATGGTCCTATAGCTTAGGGAAATTAAAATCAAAAAGACACAGCCACCCCAAAGTTTGGGATGGCTCTGTTTACAAGAAACTCGTTTACGGTACAAGTTCAATATCGCATAAAGCGAAAAATGGATAAAGAAGTTGTGGTACTTACGTACAATGCAATATCACTCAGCAATGACATCTATGTCATCAGGCCCATAGCAGCATAATGAGTGGATTCAGGTATGATGATTCTAACTGAAATAAGTCACACAGAAAAAGAAACATCATAAGATATCACTAATACACGGAATGTAAACTTGGCTACACAGGAACTGAATTTCAAAACAGAACATGGTCCCAAATTTAGAAAATCAACTTATGCTTGCTTAAGGGGAAAGGTGAGTTGGGGTGCTGCATAAAACCAGAGATTGAAATGAGCACAGATAAAGTTCCTTAAGCCAAATATGTAATAGACAAGAGCTACTCCTTGCTCAACGAAATGGACTCAACACCCCATATTAAACGCCTAAGAATGTATCTGACTAGTAAGTATCTTAAAACCTATGGATTGCTATGTCTCTGAAAGTGAATCAATCGTGAGTACATGGGCATAAACGCAGCAGTGATAGGATTGGAGAGTTTTGGTGAGCAAATGAAGACCCTTTGAAGTCATATTGCATGGTACCCATTCCACGGGTCTCAACTCTCCAGGTTTAAGGGATTCTTCCTTCAGCTAAAACATGCATGTGGAACCCAGAGTATGATCAACCATGTGATCGGGAGACGTGTTGAAATATGTCTCAGTTCTCGTCCCCTGGTACTCGGGTGCAACATTCCAGATGCTTTACTAACACTCTCCCGAGTTGGAGAGTCAGTGCCTTTAACCTCCTGTTTGGCCCAGTTTGCAAATTCCGCGGAAGATGAACAGGAATAGGGAGAACCAATGAGAGACTAGCTGGAGGTGTCTGGACGGGCAAATTTAACTCTCATTTCCCACCAGGAAGAGGAATTAACCAAAGGCACAGCGTGCCGTGCCGGAACCAGATTAGGGCCTGAAGCAATCCTGCGGTGTTGCGGCCAGCTCACAAGAAAGCTAGTTGAAGAAAGGAGCTCAGGGGCACTGTAATTCACAAACCTGCAGAGTTATAAATGACAGCTATCATCCAAAAATATACTGAAGTAAGGCTGCCAAGAGGACTTGAAAGCGGGGCAGAATTGCAGGAAACCGATTTCAGGAGGTAGACTGGAATTGCATTTAAAATATAGGAAAAGAGGCAGAACGTTGACAATGATGCACTTGGCCAAAAAGGGCATATGCGTTTTTTCCTGAATATATTCAGGAAAAAGCGCATACGAACTTTTTGGCCAACCAAGCAAGCTTGCAAAGGAAATCTGCACTACAATGAAGTCTCACTTACCCCTGGTCAAGAGGGCCATCTGAAAAAAGTGTAAAATCCAGAAAGGCAAGACAGGCCATGGAGAACTGGGACCCTTGTTATGCTGATGGGCGGGATGTAAATTGCCAACAGCCACTCGGGAGAAGTGTATGGTGTTTCCTGAAACATCTAAAAAACAAAGCAACAGAGCCTAGGGCACTTCCACTTATGGTCCTATAGCTTAGGGAAATTAAAATAAAAAAGACACAGCCACCCCAAAGTTTGGGATGGCTCTGTTTACAAGAAACTCGTTTACGGTACAAGTTCAATATCGCATAAAGCGAAAAATGGATAAAGAAGTTGTGGTACTTACGTACAATGCAATATCACTCAGCAATGACATCTATGTCATCAGGCCCATAGCAGCATAATGAGTGGATTCAGGTATGATGATTCTAACTGAAATAAGTCACACAGAAAAAGAAACATCATAAGATATCACTAATACACGGAATGTAAACTTGGCTACACAGGAACTGAATTTCAAAACAGAACATGGTCCCAAATTTAGAAAATCAACTTATGCTTGCTTAAGGGGAAAGGTGAGTTGGGGTGCTGCATAAAACCAGAGATTGAAATGAGCACAAATAAAGTTCCTTAAGCCAAATATGTAATAGACAAGAGCTACTCCTTGCTCAACGAAATGGACTCAACACCCCATATTAAACGCCTAAGAATGTACCTGACTAGTAATATCTTAAAATCTATGGATTGCTATGTCTCCGAAAGAGAATCAAGCATGTGTAGAGGGGCATAAACGCAGCAGTGATAGGATTGGAGAGGTTCAGTGAGCAAACGAAGACCCTTTGAAGTCATATTGAATGGTACCCATTCCACGGGTCTCAACTCTCCAGGTTTAAGGGATTCTTCCTTCAGCTAAAACATGCATGTGGAACCCAGAGTATGATCAACAGTGTGATCGGGAGACGTGTTCAAATATGTCTCAGTTTTCCTCCCCTGGTAAACGGGTGCAACATTCCAGATGCTTTACTAACACTCTCCCGACTTGGAGAGTCAGTGCCTTTAACCTCCTGTTTGGCCCAGTTTGCAAATTCCACGGAAGATGAACAGGAATAGGGAGAACCAATGAGAGACTAGCTGGAGGTGTCTGGACGGGAAGATTTAACTCTCATTTCCCACCAGGAAGAGGAATTAACCAAAGGCTCAGCGTGCCATGCCGGAACAAGATTAGGGCCTGAAGCAATCCTGCGGTGTTGCGGCCAGCTCACAAGAAAGCGAGTTGAAGAAAGGAGCTCAGGGGCACTGTAATTCACAAACCTGCAGAGTTATAAATGACAGCTATCATCCAAAAATATACTGAAGTAAGGCTGCCAAGAGGACTTGAAAGCCGGGTAGAATTGCAGGAAACCGATTTCAGGAGGTAGACTGGAATTGCATTTAAAGCATAGGAAAAGAGGCAGAACGTCCACAATGATGTACTTGGCCAAAAAGGGCGTATGCGGTTTTTCCTGAATATATTCAGGAAAAAACGCATACGCCCTTTTTGGCCAACCAAGCAAGCTTGCAAAGGAAATCTGCACTACAATGAAGTCTCACTTCCCCCCGGTCACAAGGGCCATCTGAAAAAAGTGTAAAATCCAGAAAGGCAGGACAGGCCATGGAGAACTGGGAGCCTTGTTATGCTGATGGGCGGGATGTAAATTGCCAACAGCCACTCGGGAGAAGTGTATGGTGTTTCCTGAAACATCTAAAAAACAAAGCAACAGAGCCTAGGGCACTTCCACTTATGGTCCTATAGCTTAGGGAAATTAAAATCAAAAAGACACAGCCACCCCAAAGTTTGGGATGGCTCTGTTTACAAGAAACTCGTTTACGGTACAAGTTCAATATCGCATAAAGCGAAAAATGGATAAAGAAGTTGTGGTACTTACGTACAATGCAATATCACTCAGCAATGACATCTATGTCATCAGGCCCATAGCAGCATAATGAGTGGATTCAGGTATGATGATTCTAACTGAAATAAGTCACACAGAAAAAGAAACATCATAAGATATCACTAATACACGGAATGTAAACTTGGCTACACAGGAACTGAATTTCAAAACAGAACATGGTCCCAAATTTAGAAAATCAACTTATGCTTGCTTAAGGGGAAAGGTGAGTTGGGGTGCTGCATAAAACCAGAGATTGAAATGAGCACAGATAAAGTTCCTTAAGCCAAATATGTAATAGACAAGAGCTACTCCTTGCTCAACGAAATGGACTCAACACCCCATATTAAACGCCTAAGAATGTATCTGACTAGTAAGTATCTTAAAACCTATGGATTGCTATGTCTCTGAAAGTGAATCAATCGTGAGTACATGGGCATAAACGCAGCAGTGATAGGATTGGAGAGTTTTGGTGAGCAAATGAAGACCCTTTGAAGTCATATTGCATGGTACCCATTCCACGGGTCTCAACTCTCCAGGTTTAAGGGATTCTTCCTTCAGCTAAAACATGCATGTGGAACCCAGAGTATGATCAACCATGTGATCGGGAGACGTGTTGAAATATGTCTCAGTTCTCGTCCCCTGGTACTCGGGTGCAACATTCCAGATGCTTTACTAACACTCTCCCGACTTGGAGAGTCAGTGCCTTTAACCTCCTGTTTGGCCCAGTTTGCAAATTCCGCGGAAGATGAACAGGAATAGGGAGAACCAATGAGAGACTAGCTGGAGGTGTCTGGACGGGCAAATTTAACTCTCATTTCCCACCAGGAAGAGGAATTAACCAAAGGCACAGCGTGCCGTGCCGGAACCAGATTAGGGCCTGAAGCAATCCTGCGGTGTTGCGGCCAGCTCACAAGAAAGCTAGTTGAAGAAAGGAGCTCAGGGGCACTGTAATTCACAAACCTGCAGAGTTATAAATGACAGCTATCATCCAAAAATATACTGAAGTAAGGCTGCCAAGAGGACTTGAAAGCGGGGCAGAATTGCAGGAAACCGATTTCAGGAGGTAGACTGGAATTGCATTTAAAATATAGGAAAAGAGGCAGAACGTTGACAATGATGCACTTGGCCAAAAAGGGCATATGCGTTTTTTCCTGAATATATTCAGGAAAAAGCGCATACGAACTTTTTGGCCAACCAAGCAAGCTTGCAAAGGAAATCTGCACTACAATGAAGTCTCACTTACCCCTGGTCAAGAGGGCCATCTGAAAAAAGTGTAAAATCCAGAAAGGCAAGACAGGCCATGGAGAACTGGGACCCTTGTTATGCTGATGGGCGGGATGTAAATTGCCAACAGCCACTCGGGAGAAGTGTATGGTGTTTCCTGAAACATCTAAAAAACAAAGCAACAGAGCCTAGGGCACTTCCACTTATGGTCCTATAGCTTAGGGAAATTAAAATCAAAAAGACACAGCCACCCCAAAGTTTGGGATGGCTCTGTTTACAAGAAACTCGTTTACGGTACAAGTTCAATATCGCATAAAGCGAAAAATGGATAAAGAAGTTGTGGTACTTACGTACAATGCAATATCACTCAGCAATGACATCTATGTCATCAGGCCCATAGCAGCATAATGAGTGGATTCAGGTATGATGATTCTAACTGAAATAAGTCACACAGAAAAAGAAACATCATAAGATATCACTAATACACGGAATGTAAACTTGGCTACACAGGAACTGAATTTCAAAACAGAACATGGTCCCAAATTTAGAAAATCAACTTATGCTTGCTTAAGGGGAAAGGTGAGTTGGGGTGCTGCATAAAACCAGAGATTGAAATGAGCACAAATAAAGTTCCTTAAGCCAAATATGTAATAGACAAGAGCTACTCCTTGCTCAACGAAATGGACTCAACACCCCATATTAAACGCCTAAGAATGTACCTGACTAGTAATATCTTAAAATCTATGGATTGCTATGTCTCCGAAAGAGAATCAAGCATGTGTAGAGGGGCATAAACGCAGCAGTGATAGGATTGGAGAGGTTCAGTGAGCAAACGAAGACCCTTTGAAGTCATATTGAATGGTACCCTATCCACGGGTCTCAACTCTCCAGGTTTAAGGGATTCTTCCTTCAGCTAAAACATGCATGTGGAACCCAGAGTATGATCAACAGTGTGATCGGGAGACGTGTTCAAATATGTCTCAGTTTTCCTCCCCTGGTAAACGGGTGCAACATTCCAGATGCTTTACTAACACTCTCCCGACTTGGAGAGTCAGTGCCTTTAACCTCCTGTTTGGCCCAGTTTGCAAATTCCACGGAAGATGAACAGGAATAGGGAGAACCAATGAGAGACTAGCTGGAGGTGTCTGGACGGGAAGATTTAACTCTCATTTCCCACCAGGAAGAGGAATTAACCAAAGGCTCAGCGTGCCATGCCGGAACCAGATTAGGGCCTGAAGCAATCCTGCGGTGTTGCGGCCAGCTCACAAGAAAGCGAGTTGAAGAAAGGAGCTCAGGGGCACTGTAATTCACAAACCTGCAGAGTTATAAATGACAGCTATCATCCAAAAATATACTGAAGTAAGGATGCCAAGAGGACTTGAAAGCCGGGTAGAATTGCAGGAAACCGATTTCAGGAGGTAGACTGGAATTGCATTTAAAGCATAGGAAAAGAGGCAGAACGTGCACAATGATGCACTTGGCCAAAAAGGGCGTATGCGTTTTTTCCTGAATATATTCAGGAAAAAACGCATACGCCCTTTTTGGCCAACCAAGCAAGCTTGCAAAGGAAATCTGCACTACAATGAAGTCTCACTTCCCCCCGGTCACAAGGGCCATCTGAAAAAAGTGTAAAATCCAGAAAGGCAGGACAGGCCATGGAGAACTGGGAGCCTTGTTATGCTGATGGGCGGGATGTAAATTGCCAACAGCCACTCGGGAGAAGTGTATGGTGTTTCCTGAAACATCTAAAAAACAAAGCAACAGAGCCTAGGGCACTTCCACTTATGGTCCTATAGCTTAGGGAAATTAAAATCAAAAAGACACAGCCACCCCAAAGTTTGGGATGGCTCTGTTTACAAGAAACTCGTTTACGGTACAAGTTCAATATCGCATAAAGCGAAAAATGGATAAAGAAGTTGTGGTACTTACGTACAATGCAATATCACTCAGCAATGACATCTATGTCATCAGGCCCATAGCAGCATAATGAGTGGATTCAGGTATGATGATTCTAACTGAAATAAGTCACACAGAAAAAGAAACATCATAAGATATCACTAATACACGGAATGTAAACTTGGCTACACAGGAACTGAATTTCAAAACAGAACATGGTCCCAAATTTAGAAAATCAACTTATGCTTGCTTAAGGGGAAAGGTGAGTTGGGGTGCTGCATAAAACCAGAGATTGAAATGAGCACAGATAAAGTTCCTTAAGCCAAATATGTAATAGACAAGAGCTACTCCTTGCTCAACGAAATGGACTCAACACCCCATATTAAACGCCTAAGAATGTATCTGACTAGTAAGTATCTTAAAACCTATGGATTGCTATGTCTCTGAAAGTGAATCAATCGTGAGTACATGGGCATAAACGCAGCAGTGATAGGATTGGAGAGTTTTGGTGAGCAAATGAAGACCCTTTGAAGTCATATTGCATGGTACCCATTCCACGGGTCTCAACTCTCCAGGTTTAAGGGATTCTTCCTTCAGCTAAAACATGCATGTGGAACCCAGAGTATGATCAACCATGTGATCGGGAGACGTGTTGAAATATGTCTCAGTTCTCGTCCCCTGGTACTCGGGTGCAACATTCCAGATGCTTTACTAACACTCTCCCGAGTTGGAGAGTCAGTGCCTTTAACCTCCTGTTTGGCCCAGTTTGCAAATTCCGCGGAAGATGAACAGGAATAGGGAGAACCAATGAGAGACTAGCTGGAGGTGTCTGGACGGGCAAATTTAACTCTCATTTCCCACCAGGAAGAGGAATTAACCAAAGGCACAGCATGCCGTGCCGGAACCAGATTAGGGCCTGAAGCAATCCTGCGGTGTTGCGGCCAGCTCACAAGAAAGCTAGTTGAAGAAAGGAGCTCAGGGGCACTGTAATTCACAAACCTGCAGAGTTATAAATGACAGCTATCATCCAAAAATATACTGAAGTAAGGCTGCCAAGAGGACTTGAAAGCCGGGCAGAATTGCAGGAAACCGATTTCAGGAGGTAGACTGGAATTGCATTTAAAATATAGGAAAAGAGGCAGAACGTTGACAATGATGCACTTGGCCAAAAAGGGCATATGCGTTTTTTCCTGGATATATTCAGGAAAAAGCGCATACGAACTTTTTGGCCAACCAAGCAAGCTTGCAAAGGAAATCTGCACTACAATGAAGTCTCACTTACCCCTGGTCAAGAGGGCCATCTGAAAAAAGTGTAAAATCCAGAAAGGCAAGACAGGCCATGGAGAACTGGGACCCTTGTTATGCTGATGGGCGGGATGTAAATTGCCAACAGCCACTCGGGAGAAGTGTATGGTGTTTCCTGAAACATCTAAAAAACAAAGCAACAGAGCCTAGGGCACTTCCACTTATGGTCCTATAGCTTAGGGAAATTAAAATCAAAAAGACACAGCCACCCCAAAGTTTGGGATGGCTCTGTTTACAAGAAACTCTTTTACGGTACAAGTTCAATATCGCATAAAGCGAAAAATGGATAAAGAAGTTGTGGTACTTACGTACAATGCAATATCACTCAGCAATGACATCTATGTCATCAGGCCCATAGCAGCATAATGAGTGGATTCAGGTATGATGATTCTAACTGAAATAAGTCACACAGAAAAAGAAACATCATAAGATATCACTAATACACGGAATGTAAACTTGGCTACACAGGAACTGAATTTCAAAACAGAACATGGTCCCAAATTTAGAAAACCAACTTATGCTTGCTTAAGGGGAAAGGTGAGTTGGGGTGCTGCATAAAACCAGAGATTGAAATGAGCACAAATAAAGTTCCTTAAGCCAAATATGTAATAGACAAGAGCTACTCCTTGCTCAACGAAATGGACTCAACACCCCATATTAAACGCCTAAGAATGTACCTGACTAGTAATATCTTAAAATCTATGGATTGCTATGTCTCCGAAAGAGAATCAAGCATGTGTAGAGGGGCATAAACGCAGCAGTGATAGGATTGGAGAGGTTCGGTGAGCAAACGAAGACCCTTTGAAGTCATATTGCATGGTACCCATTCCACGGGTCTCAACTCTCCAGGTTTAAGGGATTCTTCCTTCAGCTAAAACATGCATGTGGAACCCAGAGTATGATCAACCGTGTGATCGGGAGACGTGTTGAAATATGTCTCAGTTCTCGTCCCCTGGTACTCGGGTGCAACATTCCAGATGCTTTACTAACACTCTCCCGACTTGGAGAGTCAGTGCCTTTAACCTCCTGTTTGGCCCAGTTTGCAAATTCCGCGGAAGATGAACAGGAATAGGGAGAACCAATGAGAGACTAGCTGGAGGTGTCTGGACGGGAAAATTTAACTCTCATTTCCCACCAGGAAGAGGAATTAACCAAAGGCTCAGCGTGCCATGCCGGAACCAGATTAGGGCCTGAAGCAATCCTGCGGTGTTGCGGCCAGCTCACAAGAAAGCGAGTTGAAGAAAGGAGCTCAGGGGCACTGTAATCCACAAACCTGCAGAGTTATAAATGACAGCTATCATCCAAAAATATACTGAAGTAAGGCTGCCAAGAGGACTTGAAAGCCGGGCAAAATTGCAGGAAACCGATTTCAGGAGGTAGACTGGAATTGCATTTAAAGCATAGGAAAAGAGGCAGAAGGTCGACAATGATGCACTTGGCCAAAAAGGGCGTATGCGTTTTTTCCTGAATATATTCAGGAAAAAACGCATACGCCCTTTTTGGCCAACCAAGCAAGCTTGCAAAGGAAATCTGCACTACAATGAAGTCTCACTTCCCCCCCGTCAAAAGGGCCATCTGAAAAAAGTGTAAAATCCAGAAAGGCAGGACAGGCCATGGAGAACTGGGAGCCTTGTTATGCTGATGGGCGGGATGTAAATTGCCAACAGCCACTCGGGAGAAGTGTATGGTGTTTCCTGAAACATCTAAAAAACAAAGCAACAGAGCCTAGGGCACTTCCACTTATGGTGCTATAGCTTAGGGAAATTAAAATCAAAAAGACACAGCCACCCCAAAGTTTGGGATGGCTCTGTTTACAAGAAACTCGTTTACGGTACAAGTTCAATATCGCATAAAGCGAAAAATGGATAAAGAAGTTGTGGTACTTACGTACAATGCACTATCACTCAGCAATGACATCTATGTCATCAGGCCCATAGCAGCATAATGAGTGGATTCAGGTATGATGATTCTAACTGAAATAAGTAACACAGAAAAAGAAACATCATAAGATATCACTAATACACGGAATGTAAACTTGGCTACACAGGATCTGAATTTCAAAACAGAACATGGTCCCAAATTTAGAAAACCAACTTATGCTTGCTTAAGGGGAAAGGTCAGTTGGGGTGCTGCATAAAACCAGAGATTGAAATGAGCACAGATAAAGTTCCTTAAGCCAAATATGTAATAGACAAGAGCTACTCCTTGCTCAACGAAATGGACTCAAAACCCCATATTAAACGCCTAATAATGTACCTGACTAGTAAGTATCTTAAAACCTATGGATTGCTATGTCTCTGAAAGTGAATCAATCGTGAGTACAGGGGCAAAAACGCAGCAGTGATAGGATTGGAGAGTTTTGGTGAGCAAATGAAGACCCTTTGAAGTCATATTGCATGGTACCCATTCCACGGGTCTCAACTCTCCAGGTTTAAGGGATTCTTCCTTCAGCTAAAACATGCATGTGGAACCCAGAGTATGATCAACCGTGTGATCGGGAGACGTGTTGAAATATGTCTCAGTTCTCGTCCCCTGGTACTCGGGTGCAACATTCCAGATGCTTTACTAACACTCTCCCGACTTGGAGAGTCAGTGCCTTTAACCTCCTCTTTGGCCCAGTTTGCAAATTCCGCGGAAGATGAACAGGAATAGGGAGAACCAATGAGAGACTAGCTGGAGGTGTCTGGACGGGAAAATTTAACTCTCATTTCCCACCAGGAAGAGGAATTAACCAAAGGCTCAGCGTGCCATGCCGGAACCAGATTAGGGCCTGAAGCAATCCTGCGGTGTTGCGGCCAGCTCACAAGAAAGCGAGTTGAAGAAAGGAGCTCAGGGGCACTGTAATTCACAAACCTGCAGAGTTATAAATGACAGCTATCATCCAAAAATATACTGAAGTAAGGCTGCCAAGAGGACTTGAAAGCCGGGCAGAATTGCAGGAAACCGATTTCAGGAGGTAGACTGGAATTGCATTTAAAGCATAGGAAAAGAGGCAGAAGGTCGACAATGATGCACTTGGCCAAAAAGGGCGTATGCGTTTTTTCCTGAATATATTCAGGAAAAAACGCATACGCCCTTTTTGGCCAACCAAGCAAGCTTGCAAAGGAAATCTGCACTACAATGAAGTCTCACTTCCCCCCCGTCAAAAGGGCCATCTGAAAAAAGTGTAAAATCCAGAAAGGCAGGACAGGCCATGGAGAACTGGGAGCCTTGTTATGCTGATGGGCGGGATGTAAATTGCCAGCAGCCACTCGGGAGAAGTGTATGGTGTTTCCTGAAACATCTAAAAAACAAAGCAACAGAGCCTAGGGCACTTCCACTTATGGTCCTATAGCTTAGGGAAATTAAAATCAAAAAGACACAGCCACCCCAAAGTTTGGGATGGCTCTGTTTACAAGAAACTCGTTTACGGTACAAGTTCAATATCGCATAAAGCGAAAAATGGATAAAGAAGTTGTGGTACTTACGTACAATGCAATATCACTCAGCAATGACATCTATGTCATCAGGCCCATAGCAGCATAATGAGTGGATTCAGGTATGATGATTCTAACTGAAATAAGTCACACAGAAAAAGAAACATCATAAGATATCACTAATACACGGAATGTAAACTTGGCTACACAGGAACTGAATTTCAAAACAGAACATGGTCCCAAATTTAGAAAATCAACTTATGCTTGCTTAAGGGGAAAGGTGAGTTGGGGTGCTGCATAAAACCAGAGATTGAAATGAGCACAGATAAAGTTCCTTAAGCCAAATATGTAATAGACAAGAGCTACTCCTTGCTCAACGAAATGGACTCAACACCCCATATTAAACGCCTAATAATGTACCTGACTAGTAAGTATCTTAAAACCTATGGATTGCTATGTCTCTGAAAGTGAATCAATCGTGAGTACATGGGCATAAACGCAGCAGTGATAGGATTGGAGAGTTTTGGTGAGCAAATGAAGACCCTTTGAAGTCATATTGCATGGTACCCATTCCACGGGTCTCAACTCTCCAGGTTTAAGGGATTCTTCCTTCAGCTAAAACATGCATGTGGAACCCAGAGTATGATCAACCATGTGATCGGGAGACGTGTTGAAATATGTCTCAGTTCTCGTCCCCTGGTACTCGGGTGCAACATTCCAGATGCTTTACTAACACTCTCCCGAGTTGGAGAGTCAGTGCCTTTAACCTCCTGTTTGGCCCAGTTTGCAAATTCCGCGGAAGATGAACAGGAATAGGGAGAACCAATGAGAGACTAGCTGGAGGTGTCTGGACGGGCAAATTTAACTCTCATTTCCCACCAGGAAGAGGAATTAACCAAAGGCACAGCATGCCGTGCCGGAACCAGATTAGGGCCTGAAGCAATCCTGCGGTGTTGCGGCCAGCTCACAAGAAAGCTAGTTGAAGAAAGGAGCTCAGGGGCACTGTAATTCACAAACCTGCAGAGTTATAAATGACAGCTATCATCCAAAAATATACTGAAGTAAGGCTGCCAAGAGGACTTGAAAGCGGGGCAGAATTGCAGGAAACCGATTTCAGGAGGTAGACTGGAATTGCATTTAAAATATAGGAAAAGAGGCAGAACGTTGACAATGATGCACTTGGCCAAAAAGGGCATATGCGTTTTTTCCTGAATATATTCAGGAAAAAGCGCATACGAACTTTTTGGCCAACCAAGCAAGCTTGCAAAGGAAATCTGCACTACAATGAAGTCTCACTTACCCCTGGTCAAGAGGGCCATCTGAAAAAAGTGTAAAATCCAGAAAGGCAAGACAGGCCATGGAGAACTGGGACCCTTGTTATGCTGATGGGCGGGATGTAAATTGCCAACAGCCACTCGGGAGAAGTGTATGGTGTTTCCTGAAACATCTAAAAAACAAAGCAACAGAGCCTAGGGCACTTCCACTTATGGTCCTATAGCTTAGGGAAATTAAAATCAAAAAGACACAGCCACCCCAAAGTTTGGGATGGCTCTGTTTACAAGAAACTCGTTTACGGTACAAGTTCAATATCGCATAAAGCGAAAAATGGATAAAGAAGTTGTGGTACTTACGTACAATGCAATATCACTCAGCAATGACATCTATGTCATCAGGCCCATAGCAGCATAATGAGTGGATTCAGGTATGATGATTCTAACTGAAATAAGTCACACAGAAAAAGAAACATCATAAGATATCACTAATACACGGAATGTAAACTTGGCTACACAGGAACTGAATTTCAAAACAGAACATGGTCCCAAATTTAGAAAACCAACTTATGCTTGCTTAAGGGGAAAGGTGAGTTGGGGTGCTGCATAAAACCAGAGATTGAAATGAGCACAAATAAAGTTCCTTAAGCCAAATATGTAATAGACAAGAGCTACTCCTTGCTCAACGAAATGGACTCAACACCCCATATTAAACGCCTAAGAATGTACCTGACTAGTAATATCTTAAAATCTATGGATTGCTATGTCTCCGAAAGAGAATCAAGCATGTGTAGAGGGGCATAAACGCAGCAGTGATAGGATTGGAGAGGTTCGGTGAGCAAACGAAGACCCTTTGAAGTCATATTGCATGGTACCCATTCCACGGGTCTCAACTCTCCAGGTTTAAGGGATTCTTCCTTCAGCTAAAACATGCATGTGGAACCCAGAGTATGATCAACCGTGTGATCGGGAGACGTGTTGAAATATGTCTCAGTTCTCGTCCCCTGGTACTCGGGTGCAACATTCCAGATGCTTTACTAACACTCTCCCGACTTGGAGAGTCAGTGCCTTTAACCTCCTGTTTGGCCCAGTTTGCAAATTCCGCGGAAGATGAACAGGAATAGGGAGAACCAATGAGAGACTAGCTGGAGCTGTCTGGACGGGAAAATTTAACTCTCATTTCCCACCAGGAAGAGGAATTAACCAAAGGCTCAGCGTGCCATGCCGGAACCAGATTAGGGCCTGAAGCAATCCTGCGGTGTTGCGGCCAGCTCACAAGAAAGCGAGTTGAAGAAAGGAGCTCAGGGGCACTGTAATTCACAAACCTGCAGAGTTATAAATGACAGCTATCATCCAAAAATATACTGAAGTAAGGCTGCCAAGAGGACTTGAAAGCCGGGCAGAATTGCAGGAAACCGATTTCAGGAGGTAGACTGGAATTGCATTTAAAGCATAGGAAAAGAGGCAGAAGGTCGACAATGATGCACTTGGCCAAAAAGGGCGTATGCGTTTTTTCCTGAATATATTCAGGAAAAAACGCATACGCCCTTTTTGGCCAACCAAGCAAGCTTGCAAAGGAAATCTGCACTACAATGAAGTCTCACTTCCCCCCCGTCAAAAGGGCCATCTGAAAAAAGTGTAAAATCCAGAAAGGCAGGACAGGCCATGGAGAACTGGGAGCCTTGTTATGCTGATGGGCGGGATGTAAATTGCCAACAGCCACTCGGGAGAAGTGTATGGTGTTTCCTGAAACATCTAAAAAACAAAGCAACAGAGCCTAGGGCATTTCCACTTATGGTGCTATAGCTTAGGGAAATTAAAATCAAAAAGACACAGCCACCCCAAAGTTTGGGATGGCTCTGTTTACAAGAAACTCGTTTACGGTACAAGTTCAATATCGCATAAAGCGAAAAATGGATAAAGAAGTTGTGGTACTTACGTACAATGCACTATCACTCAGCAATGACATCTATGTCATCAGGCCCATAGCAGCATAATGAGTGGATTCAGGTATGATGATTCTAACTGAAATAAGTCACACAGAAAAAGAAACATCATAAGATATCACTAATACACGGAATGTAAACTTGGCTACACAGGAACTGAATTTCAAAACAGAACATGGTCCCAAATTTAGAAAACCAACTTATGCTTGCTTAAGGGGAAAGGTCAGTTGGGGTGCTGCATAAAACCAGAGATTGAAATGAGCACAGATAAAGTTCCTTAAGCCAAATATGTAATAGACAAGAGCTACTCCTTGCTCAACGAAATGGACTCAAAACCCCATATTAAACGCCTAATAATGTACCTGACTAGTAAGTATCTTAAAACCTATGGATTGCTATGTCTCTGAAAGTGAATCAATCGTGAGTACAGGGGCAAAAACGCAGCAGTGATAGGATTGGAGAGTTTTGGTGAGCAAATGAAGACCCTTTGAAGTCATATTGCATGGTACCCATTCCACGGGTCTCAACTCTCCAGGTTTAAGGGATTCTTCCTTCAGCTAAAACATGCATGTGGAACCCAGAGTATGATCAACCGTGTGATCGGGAGACGTGTTGAAATATGTCTCAGTTCTCGTCCCCTGGTACTCGGGTGCAACATTCCAGATGCTTTACTAACACTCTCCCGACTTGGAGAGTCAGTGCCTTTAACCTCCTCTTTGGCCCAGTTTGCAAATTCCGCGGAAGATGAACAGGAATAGGGAGAACCAATGAGAGACTAGCTGGAGGTGTCTGGACGGGAAAATTTAACTCTCATTTCCCACCAGGAAGAGGAATTAACCAAAGGCTCAGCGTGCCATGCCGGAACCAGATTAGGGCCTGAAGCAATCCTGCGGTGTTGCGGCCAGCTCACAAGAAAGCGAGTTGAAGAAAGGAGCTCAGGGGCACTGTAATTCACAAACCTGCAGAGTTATAAATGACAGCTATCATCCAAAAATATACTGAAGTAAGGCTGCCAAGAGGACTTGAAAGCCGGGCAGAATTGCAGGAAACCGATTTCAGGAGGTAGACTGGAATTGCATTTAAAGCATAGGAAAAGAGGCAGAAGGTCGACAATGATGCACTTGGCCAAAAAGGGCGTATGCGTTTTTTCCTGAATATATTCAGGAAAAAACGCATACGCCCTTTTTGGCCAACCAAGCAAGCTTGCAAAGGAAATCTGCACTACAATGAAGTCTCACTTCCCCCCCGTCAAAAGGGCCATCTGAAAAAAGTGTAAAATCCAGAAAGGCAGGACAGGCCATGGAGAACTGGGAGCCTTGTTATGCTGATGGGCGGGATGTAAATTGCCAACAGCCACTCGGGAGAAGTGTATGGTGTTTCCTGAAACATCTAAAAAACAAAGCAACAGAGCCTAGGGCACTTCCACTTATGGTCCTATAGCTTAGGGAAATTAAAATCAAAAAGACACAGCCACCCCAAAGTTTGGGATGGCTCTGTTTACAAGAAACTCGTTTACGGTACAAGTTCAATATCGCATAAAGCGAAAAATGGATAAAGAAGTTGTGGTACTTACGTACAATGCAATATCACTCAGCAATGACATCTATGTCATCAGGCCCATAGCAGCATAATGAGTGGATTCAGGTATGATGATTCTAACTGAAATAAGTCACACAGAAAAAGAAACATCATAAGATATCACTAATACACGGAATGTAAACTTGGCTACACAGGAACTGAATTTCAAAACAGAACATGGTCCCAAATTTAGAAAATCAACTTATGCTTGCTTAAGGGGAAAGGTGAGTTGGGGTGCTGCATAAAACCAGAGATTGAAATGAGCACAGATAAAGTTCCTTAAGCCAAATATGTAATAGACAAGAGCTACTCCTTGCTCAATGAAATGGACTCAACACCCCATATTAAACGCCTAAGAATGTATCTGACTAGTAAGTATCTTAAAACCTATGGATTGCTATGTCTCTGAAAGTGAATCAATCGTGAGTACATGGGCATAAACGCAGCAGTGATAGGATTGGAGAGTTTTGGTGAGCAAATGAAGACCCTTTGAAGTCATATTGCATGGTACCCATTCCACGGGTCTCAACTCTCCAGGTTTAAGGGATTCTTCCTTCAGCTAAAACATGCATGTGGAACCCAGAGTATGATCAACCATGTGATCGGGAGACGTGTTGAAATATGTCTCAGTTCTCGTCCCCTGGTACTCGGGTGCAACATTCCAGATGCTTTACTAACACTCTCCCGAGTTGGAGAGTCAGTGCCTTTAACCTCCTGTTTGGCCCAGTTTGCAAATTCCGCGGAAGATGAACAGGAATAGGGAGAACCAATGAGAGACTAGCTGGAGGTGTCTGGACGGGCAAATTTAACTCTCATTTCCCACCAGGAAGAGGAATTAACCAAAGGCACAGCATGCCGTGCCGGAACCAGATTAGGGCCTGAAGCAATCCTGCGGTGTTGCGGCCAGCTCACAAGAAAGCTAGTTGAAGAAAGGAGCTCAGGGGCACTGTAATTCACAAACCTGCAGAGTTATAAATGACAGCTATCATCCAAAAATATACTGAAGTAAGGCTGCCAAGAGGACTTGAAAGCGGGGCAGAATTGCAGGAAACCGATTTCAGGAGGTAGACTGGAATTGCATTTAAAATATAGGAAAAGAGGCAGAACGTTGACAATGATGCACTTGGCCAAAAAGGGCATATGCGTTTTTTCCTGAATATATTCAGGAAAAAGCGCATACGAACTTTTTGGCCAACCAAGCAAGCTTGCAAAGGAAATCTGCACTACAATGAAGTCTCACTTACCCCTGGTCAAGAGGGCCATCTGAAAAAAGTGTAAAATCCAGAAAGGCAAGACAGGCCATGGAGAACTGGGACCCTTGTTATGCTGATGGGCGGGATGTAAATTGCCAACAGCCACTCGGGAGAAGTGTATGGTGTTTCCTGAAACATCTAAAAAACAAAGCAACAGAGCCTAGGGCACTTCCACTTATGGTCCTATAGCTTAGGGAAATTAAAATCAAAAAGACACAGCCACCCCAAAGTTTGGGATGGCTCTGTTTACAAGAAACTCGTTTACGGTACAAGTTCAATATCGCATAAAGCGAAAAATGGATAAAGAAGTTGTGGTACTTACGTACAATGCAATATCACTCAGCAATGACATCTATGTCATCAGGCCCATAGCAGCATAATGAGTGGATTCAGGTATGATGATTCTAACTGAAATAAGTCACACAGAAAAAGAAACATCATAAGATATCACTAATACACGGAATGTAAACTTGGCTACACAGGAACTGAATTTCAAAACAGAACATGGTCCCAAATTTAGAAAACCAACTTATGCTTGCTTAAGGGGAAAGGTGAGTTGGGGTGCTGCATAAAACCAGAGATTGAAATGAGCACAAATAAAGTTCCTTAAGCCAAATATGTAATAGACAAGAGCTACTCCTTGCTCAACGAAATGGACTCAACACCCCATATTAAACGCCTAAGAATGTACCTGACTAGTAATATCTTAAAATCTATGGATTGCTATGTCTCCGAAAGAGAATCAAGCATGTGTAGAGGGGCATAAACGCAGCAGTGATAGGATTGGAGAGGTTCGGTGAGCAAACGAAGACCCTTTGAAGTCATATTGCATGGTACCCATTCCACGGGTCTCAACTCTCCAGGTTTAAGGGATTCTTCCTTCAGCTAAAACATGCATGTGGAACCCAGAGTATGATCAACCGTGTGATCGGGAGACGTGTTGAAATATGTCTCAGTTCTCGTCCCCTGGTACTCGGGTGCAACATTCCAGATGCTTTACTAACACTCTCCCGACTTGGAGAGTCAGTGCCTTTAACCTCCTGTTTGGCCCAGTTTGCAAATTCCGCGGAAGATGAACAGGAATAGGGAGAACCAATGAGAGACTAGCTGGAGCTGTCTGGACGGGAAAATTTAACTCTCATTTCCCACCAGGAAGAGGAATTAACCAAAGGCTCAGCGTGCCATGCCAGAACCAGATTAGGGCCTGAAGCAATCCTGCGGTGTTGCGGCCAGCTCACAAGAAAGCGAGTTGAAGAAAGGAGCTCAGGGGCACTGTAATTCACAAACCTGCAGAGTTATAAATGACAGCTATCATCCAAAAATATACTGAAGTAAGGCTGCCAAGAGGACTTGAAAGCCGGGCAGAATTGCAGGAAACCGATTTCAGGAGGTAGACTGGAATTGCATTTAAAGCATAGGAAAAGAGGCAGAAGGTCGACAATGATGCACTTGGCCAAAAAGGGCGTATGCGTTTTTTCCTGAATATATTCAGGAAAAAACGCATACGCCCTTTTTGGCCAACCAAGCAAGCTTGCAAAGGAAATCTGCACTACAATGAAGTCTCACTTCCCCCCCGTCAAAAGGGCCATCTGAAAAAAGTGTAAAATCCAGAAAGGCAGGACAGGCCATGGAGAACTGGGAGCCTTGTTATGCTGATGGGCGGGATGTAAATTGCCAACAGCCACTCGGGAGAAGTGTATGGTGTTTCCTGAAACATCTAAAAAACAAAGCAACAGAGCCTAGGGCACTTCCACTTATGGTGCTATAGCTTAGGGAAATTAAAATCAAAAAGACACAGCCACCCCAAAGTTTGGGATGGCTCTGTTTACAAGAAACTCGTTTACGGTACAAGTTCAATATCGCATAAAGCGAAAAATGGATAAAGAAGTTGTGGTACTTACGTACAATGCACTATCACTCAGCAATGACATCTATGTCATCAGGCCCATAGCAGCATAATGAGTGGATTCAGGTATGATGATTCTAACTGAAATAAGTCACACAGAAAAAGAAACATCATAAGATATCACTAATACATGGAATGTAAACTTGGCTACACAGGAACTGAATTTCAAAACAGAACATGGTCCCAAATTTAGAAAACCAACTTATGCTTGCTTAAGGGGAAAGGTCAGTTGGGGTGCTGCATAAAACCAGAGATTGAAATGAGCACAGATAAAGTTCCTTAAGCCAAATATGTAATAGACAAGAGCTACTCCTTGCTCAACGAAATGGACTCAAAACCCCATATTAAACGCCTAATAATGTACCTGACTAGTAAGTATCTTAAAACCTATGGATTGCTATGTCTCTGAAAGTGAATCAATCGTGAGTACAGGGGCAAAAACGCAGCAGTGATAGGATTGGAGAGTTTTGGTGAGCAAATGAAGACCCTTTGAAGTCATATTGCATGGTACCCATTCCACGGGTCTCAACTCTCCAGGTTTAAGGGATTCTTCCTTCAGCTAAAACATGCATGTGGAACCCAGAGTATGATCAACCGTGTGATCGGGAGACGTGTTGAAATATGTCTCAGTTCTCGTCCCCTGGTACTCGGGTGCAACATTCCAGATGCTTTACTAACACTCTCCCGACTTGGAGAGTCAGTGCCTTTAACCTCCTCTTTGGCCCAGTTTGCAAATTCCGCGGAAGATGAACAGGAATAGGGAGAACCAATGAGAGACTAGCTGGAGGTGTCTGGACGGGAAAATTTAACTCTCATTTCCCACCAGGAAGAGGAATTAACCAAAGGCTCAGCGTGCCATGCCGGAACCAGATTAGGGCCTGAAGCAATCCTGCGGTGTTGCGGCCAGCTCACAAGAAAGCGAGTTGAAGAAAGGAGCTCAGGGGCACTGTAATTCACAAACCTGCAGAGTTATAAATGACAGCTATCATCCAAAAATATACTGAAGTAAGGCTGCCAAGAGGACTTGAAAGCCGGGCAGAATTGCAGGAAACCGATTTCAGGAGGTAGACTGGAATTGCATTTAAAGCATAGGAAAAGAGGCAGAAGGTCGACAATGATGCACTTGGCCAAAAAGGGCGTATGCGTTTTTTCCTGAATATATTCAGGAAAAAACGCATACGCCCTTTTTGGCCAACCAAGCAAGCTTGCAAAGGAAATCTGCACTACAATGAAGTCTCACTTCCCCCCCGTCAAAAGGGCCATCTGAAAAAAGTGTAAAATCCAGAAAGGCAGGACAGGCCATGGAGAACTGGGAGCCTTGTTATGCTGATGGGCGGGATGTAAATTGCCAACAGCCACTCGGGAGAAGTGTATGGTGTTTCCTGAAACATCTAAAAAACAAAGCAACAGAGCCTAGGGCACTTCCACTTATGGTGCTATAGCTTAGGGAAATTAAAATCAAAAAGACACAGCCACCCCAAAGTTTGGGATGGCTCTGTTTACAAGAAACTCGTTTACGGTACAAGTTCAATATCGCATAAAGCGAAAAATGGATAAAGAAGTTGTGGTACTTACGTACAATGCACTATCACTCAGCAATGACATCTATGTCATCAGGCCCATAGCAGCATAATGAGTGGATTCAGGTATGATGATTCTAACTGAAATAAGTCACACAGAAAAAGAAACATCATAAGATATCACTAATACACGGAATGTAAACTTGGCTACACAGGAACTGAATTTCAAAACAGAACATGGTCCCAAATTTAGAAAATCAACTTATGCTTGCTTAAGGGGAAAGGTGAGTTGGGGTGCTGCATAAAACCAGAGATTGAAATGAGCACAGATAAAGTTTCTTAAGCCAAATATGTAATAGACAAGAGCTACTCCTTGCTCAACGAAATGGACTCAAAACCCCATATTAAACGCCTAATAATGTACCTGACTAGTAAGTATCTTAAAACCTATGGATTGCTATGTCTCTGAAAGTGAATCAATCGTGAGTACAGGGGCAAAAACGCAGCAGTGATAGGATTGGAGAGTTTTGGTGAGCAAATGAAGACCCTTTGAAGTCATATTGCATGGTACCCATTCCACGGGTCTCAACTCTCCAGGTTTAAGGGATTCTTCCTTCAGCTAAAACATGCATGTGGAACCCAGAGTATGATCAACCGTGTGATCGGGAGACGTGTTGAAATATGTCTCAGTTCTCGTCCCCTGGTACTCGGGTGCAACATTCCAGATGCTTTACTAACACTCTCCCGACTTGGAGAGTCAGTGCCTTTAACCTCCTGTTTGGCCCAGTTTGCAAATTCCGCGGAAGATGAACAGGAATAGGGAGAACCAATGAGAGACTAGCTGGAGGTGTCTGGACGGGAAAATTTAACTCTCATTTCCCACCAGGAAGAGGAATTAACCAAAGGCTCAGCGTGCCATGCCGGAACCAGATTAGGGCCTGAAGCAATCCTGCGGTGTTGCGGCCAGCTCACAAGAAAGCGAGTTGAAGAAAGGAGCTCAGGGGCACTGTAATTCACAAACCTGCAGAGTTATAAATGACAGCTATCATCCAAAAATATACTGAAGTAAGGCTGCCAAGAGGACTTGAAAGCCGGGCAGAATTGCAGGAAACCGATTTCAGGAGGTAGACTGGAATTGCATTTAAAGCATAGGAAAAGAGGCAGAAGGTCGACAATGATGCACTTGGCCAAAAAGGGCGTATGCGTTTTTTCCTGAATATATTCAGGAAAAAACGCATACGCCCTTTTTGGCCAACTAAGCAAGCTTGCAAAGGAAATCTGCACTACAATGAAGTCTCACTTCCCCCCCGTCAAAAGGGCCATCTGAAAAAAGTGTAAAATCCAGAAAGGCAGGACAGGCCATGGAGAACTGGGAGCCTTGTTATGCTGATGGGCGGGATGTAAATTGCCAACAGCCACTCGGGAGAAGTGTATGGTGTTTCCTGAAACATCTAAAAAACAAAGCAACAGAGCCTAGGGCACTTCCACTTATGGTGCTATAGCTTAGGGAAATTAAAATCAAAAAGACACAGCCACCCCAAAGTTTGGGACGGCTCTGTTTACAAGAAACTCGTTTACGGTACAAGTTCAATATCGCATAAAGCGAAAAATGGATAAAGAAGTTGTGGTACTTACGTACAATGCAATATCACTCAGCAATGACATCTATGTCATCAGGCCCATAGCAGCATAATGAGTGGATTCAGGTATGATGATTCTAACTGAAATAAGTCACACAGAAAAAGAAACATCATAAGATATCACTAATACACGGAATGTAAACTTGGCTACACAGGAACTGAATTTCAAAACAGAACATGGTCCCAAATTTAGAAAATCAACTTATGCTTGCTTAAGGGGAAAGGTGAGTTGGGGTGCTGCATAAAACCAGAGATTGAAATGAGCACAGATAAAGTTCCTTAAGCCAAATATGTAATAGACAAGAGCTACTCCTTGCTCAACGAAATGGACTCAAAACCCCATATTAAACGCCTAATAATGTACCTGACTAGTAAGTATCTTAAAACCTATGGATTGCTATGTCTCTGAAAGTGAATCAATCGTGAGTACAGGGGCAAAAACGCAGCAGTGATAGGATTGGAGAGTTTTGGTGAGCAAATGAAGACCCTTTGAAGTCATATTGCATGGTACCCATTCCACGGGTCTCAACTCTCCAGGTTTAAGGGATTCTTCCTTCAGCTAAAACATGCATGTGGAACCCAGAGTATGATCAACCGTGTGATCGGGAGACGTGTTGAAATATGTCTCAGTTCTCGTCCCCTGGTACTCGGGTGCAACATTCCAGATGCTTTACTAACACTCTCCCGACTTGGAGAGTCAGTGCCTTTAACCTCCTCTTTGGCCCAGTTTGCAAATTCCGCGGAAGATGAACAGGAATAGGGAGAACCAATGAGAGACTAGCTGGAGGTGTCTGGACGGGAAAATTTAACTCTCATTTCCCACCAGGAAGAGGAATTAACCAAAGGCTCAGCGTGCCATGCCGGAACCAGATTAGGGCCTGAAGCAATCCTGCGGTGTTGCGGCCAGCTCACAAGAAAGCGAATTGAAGAAAGGAGCTCAGGGGCACTGTAATTCACAAACCTGCAGAGTTATAAATGACAGCTATCATCCAAAAATATACTGAAGTAAGGCTGCCAAGAGGACTTGAAAGCCGGGCAGAATTGCAGGAAACCGATTTCAGGAGGTAGACTGGAATTACATTTAAAGCATAGGAAAAGAGGCAGAAGGTCGACAATGATGCACTTGGCCAAAAAGGGCGTATGCGTTTTTTCCTGAATATATTCAGGAAAAAACGCATACGCCCTTTTTGGCCAACCAAGCAAGCTTGCAAAGGAAATCTGCACTACAATGAAGTCTCACTTCCCCCCCGTCAAAAGGGCCATCTGAAAAAAGTGTAAAATCCAGAAAGGCAGGACAGGCCATGGAGAACTGGGAGCCTTGTTATGCTGATGGGCGGGATGTAAATTGCCAACAGCCACTCTGGAGAAGTGTATGGTGTTTCCTGAAACATCTAAAAAACAAAGCAACAGAGCCTAGGGCACTTCCACTTATGGTCCTATAGCTTAGGGAAATTAAAATCAAAAAGACACAGCCACCCCAAAGTTTGGGATGGCTCTGTTTACAAGAAACTCGTTTACGGTACAAGTTCAATATCGCATAAAGCGAAAAATGGATAAAGAAGTTGTGGTACTTACGTACAATGCACTATCACTCAGCAATGACATCTATGTCATCAGGCCCATAGCAGCATAATGAGTGGATTCAGGTATGATGATTCTAACTGAAATAAGTCACACAGAAAAAGAAACATCATAAGATATCACTAATACACGGAATGTAAACTTGGCTACACAGGAACTGAATTTCAAAACAGAACATGGTCCCAAATTTAGAAAACCAACTTATGCTTGCTTAAGGGGAAAGGTCAGTTGGGGTGCTGCATAAAACCAGAGATTGAAATGAGCACAGATAAAGTTCCTTAAGCCAAATATGTAATAGACAAGAGCTACTCCTTGCTCAACGAAATGGACTCAAAACCCCATATTAAACGCCTAATAATGTACCTGACTAGTAAGTATCTTAAAACCTATGGATTGCTATGTCTCTGAAAGTGAATCAATCGTGAGTACAGGGGCAAAAACGCAGCAGTGATAGGATTGGAGAGTTTTGGTGAGCAAATGAAGACCCTTTGAAGTCATATTGCATGGTACCCATTCCACGGGTCTCAACTCTCCAGGTTTAAGGGATTCTTCCTTCAGCTAAAACATGCATGTGGAACCCAGAGTATGATCAACCGTGTGATCGGGAGACGTGTTGAAATATGTCTCAGTTCTCGTCCCCTGGTACTCGGGTGCAACATTCCAGATGCTTTACTAACACTCTCCCGACTTGGAGAGTCAGTGCCTTTAACCTCCTCTTTGGCCCAGTTTGCAAATTCCGCGGAAGATGAACAGGAATAGGGAGAACCAATGAGAGACTAGCTGGAGGTGTCTGGACGGGAAAATTTAACTCTCATTTCCCACCAGGAAGAGGAATTAACCAAAGGCTCAGCGTGCCATGCCGGAACCAGATTAGGGCCTGAAGCAATCCTGCGGTGTTGCGGCCAGCTCACAAGAAAGCGAGTTGAAGAAAGGAGCTCAGGGGCACTGTAATTCACAAACCTGCAGAGTTATAAATGACAGCTATCATCCAAAAATATACTGAAGTAAGGCTGCCAAGAGGACTTGAAAGCCGGGCAGAATTGCAGGAAACCGATTTCAGGAGGTAGACTGGAATTGCATTTAAAGCATAGGAAAAGAGGCAGAAGGTCGACAATGATGCACTTGGCCAAAAAGGGCGTATGCGTTTTTTCCTGAATATATTCAGGAAAAAAAACGCATACGCCCTTTTTCGCCAACCAAGCAAGCTTGCAAAGGAAATCTGCACTACAATGAAGTCTCACTTCCCCCCCGTCAAAAGGGCCATCTGAAAAAAGTGTAAAATCCAGAAAGGCAGGACAGGCCATGGAGAACTGGGAGCCTTGTTATGCTGATGGGCGGGATGTAAATTGCCAACAGCCACTCGGGAGAAGTGTATGGGTGTTTCCTGAAACATCTAAAAAACAAAGCAACAGAGCCTAGGGCACTTCCACTTATGGTCCTATAGCTTAGGGAAATTAAAATCAAAAAGACACAGCCACCCCAAAGTTTGGGATGGCCCTGTTTACAAGAAACTCGTTTACGGTACAAGTTCAATATCGCATAAAGCGGAAAATGGATAAAGAAGTTGTGGTACTTACGTACAATGCAATATCACTCAGCAATGACATCTATGTCATCAGGCCCATAGCAGCATAATGAGTGGATTCAGGTATGATGATTCTAACTGAAATAAGTCACACAGAAAAAGAAACATCATAAGATATCACTAATACACGGAATGTAAACTTGGCTACACAGGAACTGAATTTCAAAACAGAACATGGTCCCAAATTTAGAAAATCAACTTATGCTTGCTTAAGGGGAAAGGTGAGTTGGGGTGCTGCATAAAACCAGAGATTGAAATGAGCACAGATAAAGTTTCTTAAGCCAAATATGTAATAGACAAGAGCTACTCCTTGCTCAACGAAATGGACTCAAAACCCCATATTAAACGCCTAATAATGTACCTGACTAGTAAGTATCTTAAAACCTATGGATTGCTATGTCTCTGAAAGTGAATCAATCGTGAGTACAGGGGCAAAAACGCAGCAGTGATAGGATTGGAGAGTTTTGGTGAGCAAATGAAGACCCTTTGAAGTCATATTGCATGGTACCCATTCCACGGGTCTCAACTCTCCAGGTTTAAGGGATTCTTCCTTCAGCTAAAGCATGCATGTGGAACCCAGAGTATGATCAACCGTGTGATCGGGAGACGTGTTGAAATATGTCTCAGTTCTCGTCCCCTGGTACTCGGGTGCAACATTCCAGATGCTTTACTAACACTCTCCCGACTTGGAGAGTCAGTGCCTTTAACCTCCTCTTTGGCCCAGTTTGCAAATTCCGCGGAAGATGAACAGGAATAGGGAGAACCAATGAGAGACTAGCTGGAGGTGTCTGGACGGGAAAATTTAACTCTCATTTCCCACCAGGAAGAGGAATTAACCAAAGGCTCAGCGTGCCATGCCGGAACCAGATTAGGGCCTGAAGCAATCCTGCGGTGTTGCGGCCAGCTCACAAGAAAGCGAGTTGAAGAAAGGAGCTCAGGGGCACTGTAATTCACAAACCTGCAGAGTTATAAATGACAGCTATCATCCAAAAATATACTGAAGTAAGGCTGCCAAGAGGACTTGAAAGCCGGGCAGAATTGCAGGAAACCGATTTCAGGAGGTAGACTGGAATTGCATTTAAAGCATAGGAAAAGAGGCAGAAGGTCGACAATGATGCACTTGGCCAAAAAGGGCGTATGCGTTTTTTCCTGAATATATTCAGGAAAAAACGCATACGCCCTTTTTGGCCAACCAAGCAAGCTTGCAAAGGAAATCTGCACTACAATGAAGTCTCACTTCCCCCCCGTCAAAAGGGCCATCTGAAAAAAGTGTAAAATCCAGAAAGGCAGGACAGGCCATGGAGAACTGGGAGCCTTGTTATGCTGATGGGCGGGATGTAAATTGCCAACAGCCACTCGGGAGAAGTGTATGGTGTTTCCTGAAACATCTAAAAAACAAAGCAACAGAGCCTAGGGCACTTCCACTTATGGTCCTATAGCTTAGGGAAATTAAAATCAAAAAGACACAGCCACCCCAAAGTTTGGGATGGCTCTGTTTACAAGAAACTCGTTTACGGTACAAGTTCAATATCGCATAAAGCGAAAAATGGATAAAGAAGTTGTGGTACTTACGTACAATGCACTATCACTCAGCAATGACATCTATGTCATCAGGCCCATAGCAGCATAATGAGTGGATTCAGGTATGATGATTCTAACTGAAATAAGTCACACAGAAAAAGAAACATCATAAGATATCACTAATACACGGAATGTAAACTTGGCTACACAGGAACTGAATTTCAAAACAGAACATGGTCCCAAATTTAGAAAACCAACTTATGCTTGCTTAAGGGGAAAGGTCAGTTGGGGTGCTGCATAAAACCAGAGATTGAAATGAGCACAGATAAAGTTCCTTAAGCCAAATATGTAATAGACAAGAGCTACTCCTTGCTCAACGAAATGGACTCAACACCCCATATTAAACGCCTAATAATGTACCTGACTAGTAAGTATCTTAAAACCTATGGATTGCTATGTCTCTGAAAGTGAATCAATCGTGAGTACAGGGGCAAAAACGCAGCAGTGATAGGATTGGAGAGTTTTGGTGAGCAAATGAAGACCCTTTGAAGTCATATTGCATGGTACCCATTCCACGGGTCTCAACTCTCCAGGTTTAAGGATTCTTCCTTCAGCTAAAACATGCATGTGGAACCCAGAGTATGATCAACCGTGTGATCGGGAGACGTGTTGAAATATGTCTCAGTTCTCGTCCCCTGGTACTCGGGTGCAACATTCCAGATGCTTTACTAACACTCTCCCGACTTGGAGAGTCAGTGCCTTTAACCTCCTGTTTGGCCCAGTTTGCAAATTCCGCGGAAGATGAACAGGAATAGGGAGAACCAATGAGAGACTAGCTGGAGGTGTCTGGACGGGAAAATTTAACTCTCATTTCCCACCAGGAAGAGGAATTAACCAAAGGCTCAGCGTGCCATGCCGGAACCAGATTAGGGCCTGAAGCAATCCTGCGGTGTTGCGGGCCAGCTCACAAGAAAGCGAGTTGAAGAAAGGAGCTCAGGGGCACTGTAATTCACAAACCTGCAGAGTTATAAATGACAGCTATCATCCAAAAATATACTGAAGTAAGGCTGCCAAGAGGACTTGAAAGCCGGGCAGAATTGCAGGAAACCGATTTCAGGAGGTAGACTGGAATTGCATTTAAAGCATAGGAAAAGAGGCAGAAGGTCGACAATGATGCACTTGGCCAAAAAGGGCGTATGCGTTTTTTCCTGAATATATTCAGGAAAAAAAACGCATACGCCCTTTTTCGCCAACCAAGCAAGCTTGCAAAGGAAATCTGCACTACAATGAAGTCTCACTTCCCCCCCGTCAAAAGGGCCATCTGAAAAAAGTGTAAAATCCAGAAAGGCAGGACAGGCCATGGAGAACTGGGAGCCTTGTTATGCTGATGGGCGGGATGTAAATTGCCAACAGCCACTCGGGAGAAGTGTATGGTGTTTCCTGAAACATCTAAAAAACAAAGCAACAGAGCCTAGGGCACTTCCACTTATGGTCCTATAGCTTAGGGAAATTAAAATCAAAAAGACACAGCCACCCCAAAGTTTGGGATGGCTCTGTTTACAAGAAACTCGTTTACGGTACAAGTTCAATATCGCATAAAGCGGAAAATGGATAAAGAAGTTGTGGTACTTACGTACAATGCAATATCACTCAGCAATGACATCTATGTCATCAGGCCCATAGCAGCATAATGAGTGGATTCAGGTATGATGATTCTAACTGAAATAAGTCACACAGAAAAAGAAACATCATAAGATATCACTAATACACGGAATGTAAACTTGGCTACACAGGAACTGAATTTCAAAACAGAACATGGTCCCAAATTTAGAAAATCAACTTATGCTTGCTTAAGGGGAAAGGTGAGTTGGGGTGCTGCATAAAACCAGAGATTGAAATGAGCACAGATAAAGTCCCTTAAGCCAAATATGTAATAGACAAGAGCTACTCCTTGCTCAACGAAATGGACTCAAAACCCCATATTAAACGCCCTAATAATGTACCTGACTAGTAAGTATCTTAAAACCTATGGATTGCTATGTCTCTGAAAGTGAATCAATCGTGAGTACAGGGGCAAAAACGCAGCAGTGATAGGATTGGAGAGTTTTGGTGAGCAAATGAAGACCCTTTGAAGTCATATTGCATGGTACCCATTCCACGGGTCTCAACTCTCCAGGTTTAAGGGATTCTTCCTTCAGCTAAAGCATGCATGTGGAACCCAGAGTATGATCAACCGTGTGATCGGGAGACGTGTTGAAATATGTCTCAGTTCTCGTCCCCTGGTACTCGGGTGCAACATTCCAGATGCTTTACTAACACTCTCCCGACTTGGAGAGTCAGTGCCTTTAACCTCCTCTTTGGCCCAGTTTGCAAATTCCGCGGAAGATGAACAGGAATAGGGAGAACCAATGAGAGACTAGCTGGAGGTGTCTGGACGGGAAAATTTAACTCTCATTTCCCACCAGGAAGAGGAATTAACCAAAGGCTCAGCGTGCCATGCCGGAACCAGATTAGGGCCTGAAGCAATCCTGCGGTGTTGCGGCCAGCTCACAAGAAAGCGAGTTGAAGAAAGGAGCTCAGGGGCACTGTAATTCACAAACCTGCAGAGTTATAAATGACAGCTATCATCCAAAAATATACTGAAGTAAGGCTGCCAAGAGGACTTGAAAGCCGGGCAGAATTGCAGGAAACCGATTTCAGGAGGTAGACTGGAATTGCATTTAAAGCATAGGAAAAGAGGCAGAAGGTCGACAATGATGCACTTGGCCAAAAAGGGCGTATGCGTTTTTTCCTGAATATATTCAGGAAAAAACGCATACGCCCTTTTTGGCCAACCAAGCAAGCTTGCAAAGGAAATCTGCACTACAATGAAGTCTCACTTCCCCCCCGTCAAAAGGGCCATCTGAAAAAAGTGTAAAATCCAGAAAGGCAGGACAGGCCATGGAGAACTGGGAGCCTTGTTATGCTGATGGGCGGGATGTAAATTGCCAACAGCCACTCGGGAGAAGTGTATGGTGTTTCCTGAAACATCTAAAAAACAAAGCAACAGAGCCTAGGGCACTTCCACTTATGGTCCCTATAGCTTAGGGAAATTAAAATCAAAAAGACACAGCCACCCCAAAGTTTGGGATGGCTCTGTTTACAAGAAACTCGTTTACGGTACAAGTTCAATATCGCATAAAGCGAAAAATGGATAAAGAAGTTGTGGTACTTACGTACAATGCACTATCACTCAGCAATGACATCTATGTCATCAGGCCCATAGCAGCATAATGAGTGGATTCAGGTATGATGATTCTAACTGAAATAAGTCACACAGAAAAAGAAACATCATAAGATATCACTAATACACGGAATGTAAACTTGGCTACACAGGAACTGAATTTCAAAACAGAACATGGTCCCAAATTTAGAAAATCAACTTATGCTTGCTTAAGGGGAAAGGTGAGTTGGGGTGCTGCATAAAACCAGAGATTGAAATGAGCACAGATAAAGTCCCTTAAGCCAAATATGTAATAGACAAGAGCTACTCCTTGCTCAACGAAATGGACTCAAAACCCCATATTAAACGCCTAATAATGTACCTGACTAGTAAGTATCTTAAAACCTATGGATTGCTATGTCTCTGAAAGTGAATCAATCGTGAGTACAGGGGCAAAAACGCAGCAGTGATAGGATTGGAGAGTTTTGGTGAGCAAATGAAGACCCTTTGAAGTCATATTGCATGGTACCCATTCCACGGGTCTCAACTCTCCAGGTTTAAGGGATTCTTCCTTCAGCTAAAGCATGCATGTGGAACCCAGAGTATGATCAAACCGTGTGATCGGGAGACGTGTTGAAATATGTCTCAGTTCTCGTCCCCTGGTACTCGGGTGCAACATTCCAGATGCTTTACTAACACTCTCCCGACTTGGAGAGTCAGTGCCTTTAACCTCCTCTTTGGCCCAGTTTGCAAATTCCGCGGAAGATGAACAGGAATAGGGAGAACCAATGAGAGACTAGCTGGAGGTGTCTGGACGGGAAAATTTAACTCTCATTTCCCACCAGGAAGAGGAATTAACCAAAGGCTCAGCGTGCCATGCCGGAACCAGATTAGGGCCTGAAGCAATCCTGCGGTGTTGCGGCCAGCTCACAAGAAAGCGAGTTGAAGAAAGGAGCTCAGGGGCACTGTAATTCACAAACCTGCAGAGTTATAAATGACAGCTATCATCCAAAAATATACTGAAGTAAGGCTGCCAAGAGGACTTGAAAGCCGGGCAGAATTGCAGGAAACCGATTTCAGGAGGTAGACTGGAATTGCATTTAAGCATAGGAAAAGAGGCAGAAGGTCGACAATGATGCACTTGGCCAAAAAGGGCGTATGCGTTTTTTCCTGAATATATTCAGGAAAAAACGCATACGCCCTTTTTGGCCAACCAAGCAAGCTTGCAAAGGAAATCTGCACTACAATGAAGTCTCACTTCCCCCCCGTCAAAAGGGCCATCTGAAAAAGTGTAAAATCCAGAAGGCAGGACAGGCCATGGAGAACTGGGAGCCTTGTTATGCTGATGGGCGGGATGTAAATTGCCAACAGCCACTCGGGAGAAGTGTATGGTGTTTCCTGAAACATCTAAAAAACAAAGCAACAGAGCCTAGGGCACTTCCACTTATGGTCCTATAGCTTAGGGAAATTAAAATCAAAAAGACACAGCCACCCCAAAGTTTGGGATGGCTCTGTTTACAAGAAACTCGTTTACGGTACAAGTTCAATATCGCATAAAGCGGAAAATGGATAAAGAAGTTGTGGTACTTACGTACAATGCACTATCACTCAGCAATGACATCTATGTCATCAGGCCCATAGCAGCATAATGAGTGGATTCAGGTATGATGATTCTAACTGAAATAAGTCACACAGAAAAAGAAACATCATAAGATATCACTAATACACGGAATGTAAACTTGGCTACACAGGAACTGAATTTCAAAACAGAACATGGTCCCAAATTTAGAAAACCAACTTATGCTTGCTTAAGGGGAAAGGTGAGTTGGGGTGCTGCATAAAACCAGAGATTGAAATGAGCACAGATAAAGTTTCTTAAGCCAAATATGTAATAGACAAGAGCTACTCCTTGCTCAACGAAATGGACTCAAAACCCCATATTAAACGCCTAATAATGTACCTGACTAGTAAGTATCTTAAAACCTATGGATTGCTATGTCTCTGAAAGTGAATCAATCGTGAGTACAGGGGCAAAAACGCAGCAGTGATAGGATTGGAGAGTTTTGGTGAGCAAATGAAGACCCTTTGAAGTCATATTGCATGGTACCCATTCCACGGGTCTCAACTCTCCAGGTTTAAGGGATTCTTCCTTCAGCTAAAACATGCATGTGGAACCCAGAGTATGATCAACCGTGTGATCGGGAGACGTGTTGAAATATGTCTCAGTTCTCGTCCCCTGGTACTCGGGTGCAACATTCCAGATGCTTTACTAACACTCTCCCGACTTGGAGAGTCAGTGCCTTTAACCTCCTGTTTGGCCCAGTTTGCAAATTCCGCGGAAGATGAACAGGAATAGGGAGAACCAATGAGAGACTAGCTGGAGGTGTCTGGACGGGAAAATTTAACTCTCATTTCCCACCAGGAAGAGGAATTAACCAAAGGCTCAGCGTGCCATGCCGGAACCAGATTAGGGCCTGAAGCAATCCTGCGGTGTTGCGGCCAGCTCACAAGAAAGCGAGTTGAAGAAAGGAGCTCAGGGGCACTGTAATTCACAAACCTGCAGAGTTATAAATGAACAGCTATCATCCAAAAATATACTGAAGTAAGGCTGCCAAGAGGACTTGAAAGCCGGGCAGAATTGCAGGAAACCGATTTCAGGAGGTAGACTGGAATTGCATTTAAAGCATAGGAAAAGAGGCAGAAGGTCGACAATGATGCACTTGGCCAAAAAGGGCGTATGCGTTTTTTCCTGAATATATTCAGGAAAAAACGCATACGCCCTTTTTGGCCAACCAAGCAAGCTTGCAAAGGAAATCTGCACTACAATGAAGTCTCACTTCCCCCCGTCAAAAGGGCCATCTGAAAAAAGTGTAAAATCCAGAAAGGCAGGACAGGCCATGGAGAACTGGGAGCCTTGTTATGCTGATGGGCGGGATGTAAATTGCCAACAGCCACTCGGGAGAAGTGTATGGTGTTTCCTGAAACATCTAAAAAACAAAGCAACAGAGCCTAGGGCACTTCCACTTATGGTCCTATAGCTTAGGGAAATTAAAATCAAAAAGACACAGCCACCCCAAAGTTTGGGATGGCTCTGTTTACAAGAAACTCGTTTACGGTACAAGTTCAATATCGCATAAAGCGAAAAATGGATAAAGAAGTTGTGGTACTTACGTACAATGCACTATCACTCAGCAATGACATCTATGTCATCAGGCCCATAGCAGCATAATGAGTGGATTCAGGTATGATGATTCTAACTGAAATAAGTCACACAGAAAAAGAAACATCATAAGATATCACTAATACACGGAATGTAAACTTGGCTACACAGGACTGAATTTCAAAACAGAACATGGTCCCAAATTTAGAAAACCAACTTATGCTTGCTTAAGGGAAAGGTGAGTTGGGGTGCTGCATAAAACCAGAGATTGAAATGAGCACAGATAAAGTTTCTTAAGCCAAATATGTAATAGACAAGAGCTACTCCTTGCCTCAACGAAATGGACTCAAAACCCCATATTAAACGCCTAATAATGTACCTGACTAGTAAGTATCTTAAAACCTATGGATTGCTATGTCTCTGAAAGTGAATCAATCGTGAGTACAGGGGCAAAAACGCAGCAGTGATAGGATTGGAGAGTTTTGGTGAGCAAATGAAGACCCTTTGAAGTCATATTGCATGGTACCCATTCCACGGGTCTCAACTCTCCAGGTTTAAGGGATTCTTCCTTCAGCTAAAACATGCATGTGGAACCCAGAGTATGATCAACCGTGTGATCGGGAGACGTGTTGAAATATGTCTCAGTTCTCGTCCCCTGGTACTCGG
>NW_026044089.1:0-114054 GCF_937001465.1 Orcinus orca | reverse complement strand
ATTCTAACTGAAATAAGTCACACAGAAAAAGAAACATCATAAGATATCACTAATACACGGATTGTAAACTTGGCTACACAGGAACTGGATTTCAAAACAGAACATGGTCCCAAATTTAGAAAACCAACTTATGCTTGCTTAAGGGGAAAGGTGAGTTGGGGTGCTGCATAAAACCAGAGATTGAAATGAGCACAGATAAAGTTCCTTAAGCCAAATATGTAATAGACAATAGCTACTCCTTGCTCAACGAAATGGACTCAAAACCCCATATTAAACGCCTAATAATGTACCTGACTAGTAAGTATCTTAAAACCTATGGATTGCTATGTCTCTGAAAGTGAATCAATCGTGAGTACAGGGGCAAAAACGCAGCAGTGATAGGATTGGAGAGTTTTGGTGAGCAAATGAAGACCCTTTGAAGTCATATTGCATGGTACCCATTCCACGGGTCTCAACTCTCCAGGTTTAAGGGATTCTTCCTTCAGCTAAAACATGCATGTGGAACCCAGAGTATGATCAACCGTGTGATCGGGAGACGTGTTGAAATATGTCTCAGTTCTCGTCCCCTGGTACTCGGGTACAACATTCCAGATGCTTTACTAACACTCTCCCGACTTGGAGAGTCAGTGCCTTTAACCTCCTGTTTGGCCCAGTTTGCAAATTCCGCGGAAGATGAACAGGAATAGGGAGAACCAATGAGAGACTAGCTGGAGGTGTCTGGACGGGAAAATTTAACTCTCATTTCCCACCAGGAAGAGGAATTAACCAAAGGCTCAGCGTGCCATGCCGGAACCAGATTAGGGCCTGAAGCAATCCTGCGGTGTTGCGGCCAGCTCACAAGAAAGCGAGTTGAAGAAAGGAGCTCAGGGGCACTGTAATTCACAAACCTTCAGAGTTATAAATGACAGCTATCATCCAAAAATATACTGAAGTAAGGCTGCCAAGAGGACTTGAAAGCCGGGCAGAATTGCAGGAAACCGATTTCAGGAGGTAGACTGGAATTGCATTTAAAGCATAGGAAAAGAGGCAGAAGGTCGACAATGATGCACTTGGCCAAAAAGGGCGTATGCGTTTTTTCCTGAATATATTCAGGAAAAAACGCATACGCCCTTTTTGGCCAACCAAGCAAGCTTGCAAAGGAAATCTGCACTACAATGAAGTCTCACTTCCCCCCCGTCAAAAGGGCCATCTGAAAAAAGTGTAAAATCCAGAAAGGCAGGACAGGCCAAGGAGAACTGGGAGCCTTGTTATGCTGATGGGCGGGATGTAACTTGCCAACAGCCACTCGGGAGAAGTGTATGGTGTTTCCTGAAACATCTAAAAAACAAAGCAACAGAGCCTAGGGCACTTCCACTTATGGTCCTATAGCTTAGGGAAATTAAAATCAAAAAGACACAGCCACCCCAAAGTTTGGGATGGCTCTGTTTACAAGAAACTCGTTTACGGTACAAGTTCAATATCGCATAAAGCGAAAAATGGATAAAGAAGTTGTGGTACTTACGTACAATGCAATATCACTCAGCAATGACATCTATGTCATCAGGCCCATAGCAGCATAATGAGTGGATTCAGGTATGATGATTCTAACTGAAATAAGTCACACAGAAAAAGAAACATCATAAGATATCACTAATACACGGAATGTAAACTTGGCTACACAGGAACTGGATTTCAAAACAGAACATGGTCCCAAATTTAGAAAACCAACTTATGCTTGCTTAAGGGGAAAGGTGAGTTGGGGTGCTGCATAAAACCAGAGATTGAAATGAGCACAGATAAAGTTCCTTAAGCCAAATATGTAATAGACAATAGCTACTCCTTGCTCAACGAAATGGACTCAAAACCCCATATTAAACGCCTAATAATGTACCTGACTAGTAAGTATCTTAAAACCTATGGATTGCTATGTCTCTGAAAGTGAATCAATCGTGAGTACAGGGGCAAAAACGCAGCAGTGATAGGATTGGAGAGTTTTGGTGAGCAAATGAAGACCCTTTGAAGTCATATTGCATGGTACCCATTCCACGGGTCTCAACTCTCCAGGTTTAAGGGATTCTTCCTTCAGCTAAAACATGCATGTGGAACCCAGAGTATGATCAACCGTGTGATTGGGAGACGTGTTGAAATATGTCTCAGTTCTCGTCCCCTGGTACTCGGGTACAACATTCCAGATGCTTTACTAACACTCTCCCGACTTGGAGAGTCACTGCCTTTAACCTCCTGTTTGGCCCAGTTTGCAAATTCCGCGGAAGATGAACAGGAATAGGGAGAACCAATGAGAGACTAGCTGGAGGTGTCTGGACGGGAAAATTTAACTCTCATTTCCCACCAGGAAGAGGAATTAACCAAAGGCTCAGCGTGCCATGCCGGAACCAGATTAGGGCCTGAAGCAATCCTGCGGTGTTGCGGCCAGCTCACAAGAAAGCGAGTTGAAGAAAGGAGCTCAGGGGCACTGTAATTCACAAACCTTCAGAGTTATAAATGACAGCTATCATCCAAAAATATACTGAAGTAAGGCTGCCAAGAGGACTTTAAAGCCGGGCAGAATTGCAGGAAACCGATTTCAGGAGGTAGACTGGAATTGCATTTAAAGCATAGGAAAAGAGGCAGAAGGTCGACAATGATGCACTTGGCCAAAAAGGGCGTATGCGTTTTTTCCTGAATATATTCAGGAAAAAACGCATACGCCCTTTTTGGTCAACCAAGCAAGCTTGCAAAGGAAATCTGCACTACAATGAAGTCTCACTTCCCCCCCGTCAAAAGGGCCATCTGAAAAAAGTGTAAAATCCAGAAAGGCAGGACAGGCCATGGAGAACTGGGAGCCTTGTTATGCTGATGGGCGGGATGTAAATTGCCAACAGCCACTCGGGAGAAGTGTATGGTGTTTCCTGAAACATCTAAAAAACAAAGCAACAGAGCCTAGGGCACTTCCACTTATGGTCCTATAGCTTAGGGAAATTAAAATCAAAAAGACACAGCCACCCCAAAGTTTGGGATGGCTCTGTTTACAAGAAACTCGTTTACGGTACAAGTTCAATATCGCATAAAGCGAAAAATGGATAAAGAAGTTGTGGTACTTACGTACAATGCAATATCACTCAGCAATGACATCGATGTCATCAGGTCCATAGCAGAATAATGAGTGGATTCAGGTATGATGATTCTAACTGAAATAAGTCACACAGAAAAAGAAACATCATAAGATATCACTAATACACGGAATGTAAACTTGGCTACACAGGAACTGAATTTCAAAACAGAACATGGTCCCAAATTTAGAAAATCAACTTATGCTTGCTTAAGGGGAAAGGTGAGTTGGGGTGCTGCATAAAACCAGAGATTGAAATGAGCACAGATAAAGTTCCTTAAGCCAAATATGTAATAGACAAGAGCTACTCCTTGCTCAACGAAATGGACTCAAAACCCCATATTAAACGCCTAATAATGTACCTGACTAGTAAGTATCTTAAAACCTATGGATTGCTATGTCTCTGAAAGTGAATCAATCGTGAGTACAGGGGCAAAAACGCAGCAGTGATAGGATTGGAGAGTTTTGGTGAGCAAATGAAGACCCTTTGAAGTCATATTGCATGGTACCCATTCCACGGGTCTCAACTCTCCAGGTTTAAGGGATTCTTCCTTCAGCTAAAACATGCATGTGGAACCCAGAGTATGATCAACCGTGTGATCGGGAGACGTGTTGAAATATGTCTCAGTTCTCGTCCCCTGGTACTCGGGTGCAACATTCCAGATGCTTTACTAACACTCTCCCGACTTGGAGAGTCAGTGCCTTTAACCTCCTCTTTGGCCCAGTTTGCAAATTCCACGGAAGATGAACAGGAATAGGGAGAACCAATGAGAGACTAGCTGGAGGTGTCTGGACGGGAAAATTTAACTCTCATTTCCCACCAGGAAGAGGAATTAACCAAAGGCTCAGCATGCCATGCCGGAACCAGATTAGGGCCTGAAGCAATCCTGCGGTGTTGCGGCCAGCTCACAAGAAAGCGAGTTGAAGAAAGGAGCTCAGGGGCACTGTAATTCACAAACCTGCAGAGTTATAAATGACAGCTATCATCCAAAAATATACTGAAGTAAGGCTGCCAAGAGGACTTGAAAGCCGGGCAGAATTGCAGGAAACCGATTTCAGGAGGTAGACTGGAATTGCATTTAAAGCATAGGAAAAGAGGCAGAAGGTCGACAATGATGCACTTGGCCAAAAAGGGCGTATGCGTTTTTTCCTGAATATATTCAGGAAAAAACGCATACGCCCTTTTTGGCCAACCAAGCAAGCTTGCAAAGGAAATCTGCACTACAATGAAGTCTCACTTCCCCCCCGTCAAAAGGGCCATCTGAAAAAAGTGTAAAATCCAGAAAGGCAGGACAGGCCATGGAGAACTGGGAGCCTTGTTATGCTGATGGGCGGGATGTAACTTGCCAACAGCCACTCGGGAGAAGTGTATGGTGTTTCCTGAAACATCTAAAAAACAAAGCAACAGAGCCTAGGGCACTTCCACTTATGGTCCTATAGCTTAGGGAAATTAAAATCAAAAAGACACAGCCACCCCAAAGTTTGGGATGGCTCTGTTTACAAGAAACTCGTTTACGGTACAAGTTCAATATCGCATAAAGCGAAAAATGGATAAAGAAGTTGTGGTACTTACGTACAATGCAATATCACTCAGCAATGACATCTATGTCATCAGGCCCATAGCAGCATAATGAGTGGATTCAGGTATGATGATTCTAACTGAAATAAGTCACACAGAAAAGGAAACATCATAAGATATCACTAATACACGGAATGTAAACTTGGCTACACAGGAACTGAATTTCAAAACAGAACATGGTCCCAAATTTAGAAAACCAACTTATGCTTGCTTAAGGGGAAAGGTGAGTTGGGGTGCTGCATAAAACCAGAGATTGAAATGAGCACAGATAAAGTTCCTTAAGCCAAATATGTAATAGACAAGAGCTACTCCTTGCTCAACGAAATGGACTCAAAACCCCATATTAAACGCCTAATAATGTACCTGACTAGTAAGTATCTTAAAACCTATGGATTGCTATGTCTCTGAAAGTGAATCAATCGTGAGTACAGGGGCAAAAACGCAGCAGTGATAGGATTGGAGAGTTTTGGTGAGCAAATGAAGACCCTTTGAAGTCATATTGCATGGTACCCATTCCACGGGTCTCAACTCTCCAGGTTTAAGGGATTCTTCCTTCAGCTAAAACATGCATGTGGAACCCAGAGTATGATCAACCGTGTGATCAGGAGACGTGTTGAAATATGTCTCAGTTCTCGTCCCCTGGTACTCGGGTGCAACATTCCAGATGCTTTACTAACACTCTCCCGACTTGGAGAGTCAGTGCCTTTAACCTCCTGTTTGGCCCAGTTTGCAAATTCCGCGGAAGATGAACAGGAATAGGGAGAACCAATGAGAGACTAGCTGGAGGTGTCTGGACGGGAAAATTTAACTCTCATTTCCCACCAGGAAGAGGAATTAACCAAAGGCTCAGCGTGCCATGCCGGAACCAGATTAGGGCCTGAAGCAATCCTGCGGTGTTGCGGCCAGCTCACAAGAAAGCGAGTTGAAGAAAGGAGCTCAGGGGCACTGTAATTCACAAACCTGCAGAGTTATAAATGACAGCTATCATCCAAAAATATACTGAAGTAAGGCTGCCAAGAGGACTTGAAAGCCGGGCAGAATTGCAGGAAACCGATTTCAGGAGGTAGACTGGAATTGCATTTAAAGCATAGGAAAAGAGGCAGAAGGTCGACAATGATGCACTTGGCCAAAAAGGGTGTATGCGTTTTTTCCTGAATATATTCAGGAAAAAACGCATACGCCCTTTTTGGCCAACCAAGCAAGCTTGCAAAGGAAATCTGCACTACAATGAAGTCTCACTTCCCCCCCGTCAAAAGGGCCATCTGAAAAAAGTGTAAAATCCAGAAAGGCAGGACAGGCCATGGAGAACTGGGAGCCTTGTTATGCTGATGGGCGGGATGTAACTTGCCAACAGCCACTCGGGAGAAGTGTATGGTGTTTCCTGAAACATCTAAAAAACAAAGCAACAGAGCCTAGGGCACTTCCACTTATGGTCCTATAGCTTAGGGAAATTAAAATCAAAAAGACACAGCCACCCCAAAGTTTGGGATGGCTCTGTTTACAAGAAACTCGTTTACGGTACAAGTTCAATATCGCATAAAGCGAAAAATGGATAAAGAAGTTGTGGTACTTACGTACAATGCAATATCACTCAGCAATGACATCTATGTCATCAGGCCCATAGCAGCATAATGAGTGGATTCAGGTATGATGATTCTAACTGAAATAAGTCACACAGAAAAAGAAACATCATAAGATATCACTAATACACGGAATGTAAACTTGGCTACACAGGAACTGAATTTCAAAACAGAACATGGTCCCAAATTTAGAAAACCAACTTATGCTTGCTTAAGGGGAAAGGTGAGTTGGGGTGCTGCATAAAACCAGAGATTGAAATGAGCACAGATAAAGTTCCTTAAGCCAAATATGTAATAGACAAGAGCTACTCCTTGCTCAACGAAATGGACTCAAAACCCCATATTAAACGCCTAATAATGTACCTGACTAGTAAGTATCTTAAAACCTATGGATTGCTATGTCTCTGAAAGTGAATCAATCGTGAGTACAGGGGCAAAAACGCAGCAGTGATAGGATTGGAGAGTTTTGGTGAGCAAATGAAGACCCTTTGAAGTCATATTGCATGGTACCCATTCCACGGGTCTCAACTCTCCAGGTTTAAGGGATTCTTCCTTCAGCTAAAACATGCATGTGGAACCCAGAGTATGATCAACCGTGTGATCGGGAGACGTGTTGAAATATGTCTCAGTTCTCGTCCCCTGGTACTCGGGTGCAACATTCCAGATGCTTTACTAACACTCTCCCGACTTGGAGAGTCAGTGCCTTTAACCTCCTGTTTGGCCCAGTTTGCAAATTCCGCGGAAGATGAACAGGAATAGGGAGAACCAATGAGAGACTAGCTGGAGGTGTCTGGACGGGAAAATTTAACTCTCATTTCCCACCAGGAAGAGGAATTAACCAAAGGCTCAGCGTGCCATGCCGGAACCAGATTAGGGCCTGAAGCAATCCTGCGGTGTTGCGGCCAGCTCACAAGAAAGCGAGTTGAAGAAAGGAGCTCAGGGGCACTGTAATTCACAAACCTGCAGAGTTATAAATGACAGCTATCATCCAAAAATATACTGAAGTAAGGCTGCCAAGAGGACTTGAAAGCCGGGCAGAATTGCAGGAAACCGATTTCAGGAGGTAGACTGGAATTGCATTTAAAGCATAGGAAAAGAGGCAGAAGGTCGACAATGATGCACTTGGCCAAAAAGGGGTGTATGCGTTTTTTTCCTGAATATATTCAGGAAAAAACGCATACGCCCTTTTTGGCCAACCAAGCAAGCTTGCAAAGGAAATCTGCACTACAATGAAGTCTCACTTCCCCCCCGTCAAAAGGGCCATCTGAAAAAAGTGTAAAATCCAGAAAGGCAGGACAGGCCATGGAGAACTGGGAGCCTTGTTATGCTGATGGGCGGGATGTAACTTGCCAACAGCCACTCGGGAGAAGTGTATGGTGTTTCCTGAAACATCTAAAAAACAAAGCAACAGAGCCTAGGGCACTTCCACTTATGGTCCTATAGCTTAGGGAAATTAAAATCAAAAAGACACAGCCACCCCAAAGTTTGGGATGGCTCTGTTTACAAGAAACTCGTTTACGGTACAAGTTCAATATCGCATAAAGCGAAAAATGGATAAAGAAGTTGTGGTACTTACGTACAATGCAATATCACTCAGCAATGACATCTATGTCATCAGGCCCATAGCAGCATAATGAGTGGATTCAGGTATGATGATTCTAACTGAAATAAGTCACACAGAAAAAGAAACATCATAAGATATCACTAATACACGGAATGTAAACTTGGCTACACAGGAACTGAATTTCAAAACAGAACATGGTCCCAAATTTAGAAAACCAACTTATGCTTGCTTAAGGGGAAAGGTGAGTTGGGGTGCTGCATAAAACCAGAGATTGAAATGAGCACAGATAAAGTTCCTTAAGCCAAATATGTAATAGACAAGAGCTACTCCTTGCTCAACGAAATGGACTCAAAACCCCATATTAAACGCCTAATAATGTACCTGACTAGTAAGTATCTTAAAACCTATGGATTGCTATGTCTCTGAAAGTGAATCAATCGTGAGTACAGGGGCAAAAACGCAGCAGTGATAGGATTGGAGAGTTTTGGTGAGCAAATGAAGACCCTTTGAAGTCATATTGCATGGTACCCATTCCACGGGTCTCAACTCTCCAGGTTTAAGGGATTCTTCCTTCAGCTAAAACATGCATGTGGAACCCAGAGTATGATCAACCGTGTGATCGGGAGACGTGTTGAAATATGTCTCAGTTCTCGTCCCCTGGTACTCGGGTGCAACATTCCAGATGCTTTACTAACACTCTCCCGACTTGGAGAGTCAGTGCCTTTAACCTCCTGTTTGGCCCAGTTTGCAAATTCCGCGGAAGATGAACAGGAATAGGGAGAACCAATGAGAGACTAGCTGGAGGTGTCTGGACGGGAAAATTTAACTCTCATTTCCCACCAGGAAGAGGAATTAACCAAAGGCTCAGCGTGCCATGCCGGAACCAGATTAGGGCCTGAAGCAATCCTGCGGTGTTGCGGCCAGCTCACAAGAAAGCGAGTTGAAGAAAGGAGCTCAGGGGCACTGTAATTCACAAACCTGCAGAGTTATAAATGACAGCTATCATCCAAAAATATACTGAAGTAAGGCTGCCAAGAGGACTTGAAAGCCGGGCAGAATTGCAGGAAACCGATTTCAGGAGGTAGACTGGAATTGCATTTAAAGCATAGGAAAAGAGGCAGAAGGTCGACAATGATGCACTTGGCCAAAAAGGGCGTATGCGTTTTTTCCTGAATATATTCAGGAAAAAACGCATACGCCCTTTTTGGCCAACCAAGCAAGCTTGCAAAGGAAATCTGCACTACAATGAAGTCTCACTTCCCCCCGTCAAAAGGGCCATCAGAAAAAAGTGTAAAATCCAGAAAGGCAGGACAGGCCATGGAGAACTGGGAGCCTTGTTATGCTGATGGGCGGGATGTAACTTGCCAACAGCCACTCGGGAGAAGTGTATGGTGTTTCCTGAAACATCTAAAAAACAAAGCAACAGAGCCTAGGGCACTTCCACTTATGGTCCTATAGCTTAGGGAAATTAAAATCAAAAAGACACAGCCACCCCAAAGTTTGGGATGGCTCTGTTTACAAGAAACTCGTTTACGGTACAAGTTCAATATCGCATAAAGCGAAAAATGGATAAAGAAGTTGTGGTACTTACGTACAATGCAATATCACTCAGCAATGACATCTATGTCATCAGGCCCATAGCAGCATAATGAGTGGATTCAGGTATGATGATTCTAACTGAAATAAGTCACACAGAAAAAGAAACATCATAAGATATCACTAATACACGGAATGTAAACTTGGCTACACAGGAACTGAATTTCAAAACAGAACATGGTCCCAAATTTAGAAAACCAACTTATGCTTGCTTAAGGGGAAAGGTGAGTTGGGGTGCTGCATAAAACCAGAGATTGAAATGAGCACAGATAAAGTTCCTTAAGCCAAATATGTAATAGACAAGAGCTACTCCTTGCTCAACGAAATGGACTCAAAACCCCATATTAAACGCCTAATAATGTACCTGACTAGTAAGTATCTTAAAACCTATGGATTGCTATGTCTCTGAAAGTGAATCAATCGTGAGTACAGGGGTAAAAACGCAGCAGTGATAGGATTGGAGAGTTTTGGTGAGCAAATGAAGACCCTTTGAAGTCATATTGCATGGTACCCATTCCACGGGTCTCAACTCTCCAGGTTTAAGGGATTCTTCCTTCAGCTAAAACATGCATGTGGAACCCAGAGTATGATCAACCGTGTGATCGGGAGACGTGTTGAAATATGTCTCAGTTCTCGTCCCCTGGTACTCGGGTGCAACATTCCAGATGCTTTACTAACACTCTCCCGACTTGGAGAGTCAGTGCCTTTAACCTCCTGTTTGGCCCAGTTTGCAAATTCCGCGGAAGATGAACAGGAATAGGGAGAACCAATGAGAGACTAGCTGGAGGTGTCTGGACGGGAAAATTTAACTCTCATTTCCCACCAGGAAGAGGAATTAACCAAAGGCTCAGCGTGCCATGCCGGAACCAGATTAGGGCCTGAAGCAATCCTGCGGTGTTGCGGCCAGCTCACAAGAAAGCGAGTTGAAGAAAGGAGCTCAGGGGCACTGTAATTCACAAACCTGCAGAGTTATAAATGACAGCTATCATCCAAAAATATACTGAAGTAAGGCTGCCAAGAGGACTTGAAAGCCCGGCAGAATTGCAGGAAACCGATTTCAGGAGGTAGACTGGAATTGCATTTAAAGCATAGGAAAAGAGGCAGAAGGTCGACAATGATGCACTTGGCCAAAAAGGGCGTATGCGTTTTTTCCTGAATATATTCAGGAAAAAACGCATACGCCCTTTTTGGCCAACCAAGCAAGCTTGCAAAGGAAATCTGCACTACAATGAAGTCTCACTTCCCCCCCCTCCCCCCGTCAAAAGGGCCAACTGAAAAAAGTGTAAAATCCAGAAAGGCAGGACAGGCCATGGAGAACTGGGAGCCTTGTTATGCTGATGGGCGGGATGTAAATTGCCAACAGCCACTCGGGAGAAGTGTATGGTGTTTCCTGAAACATCTAAAAAACAAAGCAACAGAGCCTAGGGCACTTCCACTTATGGTCCTATAGCTTAGGGAAATTAAAATCAAAAAGACACAGCCACCCCAAAGTTTGGGATGGCTCTGTTTACAAGAAACTCGTTTACGGTACAAGTTCAATATCGCATAAAGCGAAAAATGGATAAAGAAGTTGTGGTACTTACGTACAATGCAATATCACTCAGCAATGACATCTATGTCATCAGGCCCATAGCAGCATAATGAGTGGATTCAGGTATGATGATTCTAACTGAAATAAGTCACACAGAAAAAGAAACATCATAAGATATCACTAATACACGGAATGTAAACTTGGCTACACAGGAACTGAATTTCAAAACAGAACATGGTCCCAAATTTAGAAAATCAACTTATGCTTGCTTAAGGGGAAAGGTGAGTTGGGGTGCTGCATAAAACCAGAGATTGAAATGAGCACAGATAAAGTTCCTTAAGCCAAATATGTAATAGACAAGAGCTACTCCTTGCTCAACGAAATGGACTCAAAACCCCATATTAAACGCCTAATAATGTACCTGACTAGTAAGTATCTTAAAACCTATGGATTGCTATGTCTCTGAAAGTGAATCAATCGTGAGTACAGGGGCAAAAACGCAGCAGTGATGGATTGGAGAGTTTTGGTGAGCAAATGAAGACCCTTTGAAGTCATATTGCATGGTACCCATTCCACGGGTCTCAACTCTCCAGGTTTAAGGGATTCTTCCTTCAGCTAAAACATGCATGTGGAACCCAGAGTATGATCAACCGTGTGATCGGGAGACGTGTTGAAATATGTCTCAGTTCTCGTCCCCTGGTACTCGGGTGCAACATTCCAGATGCTTTACTAACACTCTCCCGACTTGGAGAGTCAGTGCCTTTAACCTCCTGTTTGGCCCAGTTTGCAAATTCCGCGGAAGATGAACAGGAATAGGGAGAACCAATGAGAGACTAGCTGGAGGTGTCTGGACGGGAAAATTTAACTCTCATTTCCCACCAGGAAGAGGAATTAACCAAAGGCTCAGCGTGCCATGCCGGAACCACATTAGGGCCTGAAGCAATCCTGCGGTGTTGCGGCCAGCTCACAAGAAAGCGAGTTGAAGAAAGGAGCTCAGGGGCACTGTAATTCACAAACCTGCAGAGTTATAAATGACAGCTATCATCCAAAAATATACTGAAGTAAGGCTGCCAAGAGGACTTGAAAGCCGGGCAGAATTGCAGGAAACCGATTTCAGGAGGTAGACTGGAATTGCATTTAAAGCATAGGAAAAGAGGCAGAAGGTCGACAATGATGCACTTGGCCAAAAAGGGCGTATGCGTTTTTTCCTGAATATATTCAGGAAAAAACGCATACGCCCTTTTTGGCCAACCAAGCAAGCTTGCAAAGGAAATCTGCACTACAATGAAGTCTCACTTCCCCCCCCCCCCCGTCAAAAGGGCCATCTGAAAAAAGTGTAAAATCCAGAAAGGCAGGACAGGCCATGGAGACCTGGGAGCCTTGTTATGCTGATGGGCGGGATGTAAATTGCCAACAGCCACTTGGGAGAAGTGTATGGTGTTTCCTGAAACATCTAAAAAACAAAGCAACAGAGCCTAGGGCACTTCCACTTATGGTCCTATAGCTTAGGGAAATTAAAATCAAAAAGACACAGCCACCCCAAAGTTTGGGATGGCTCTGTTTACAAGAAACTCGTTTACGGTACAAGTTCAATATCGCATAAAGCGAAAAATGGATAAAGAAGTTGTGGTACTTACGTACAATGCAATATCACTCAGCAATGACATCTATGTCATCAGGCCCATAGCAGCATAATGAGTGGATTCAGGTATGATGATTCTAACTGAAATAAGTCACACAGAAAAAGAAACATCATAAGATATCACTAATACACGGAATGTAAACTTGGCTACACAGGAACTGAATTTCAAAACAGAACATGGTCCCAAATTTAGAAAACCAACTTATGCTTGCTTAAGGGGAAAGGTGAGTTGGGGTGCTGCATAAAACCAGAGATTGAAATGAGCACAGATAAAGTTCCTTAAGCCAAATATGTAATAGACAAGAGCTACTCCTTGCTCAACGAAATGGACTCAAAACCCCATATTAAACGCCTAATAATGTACCTGACTAGTAAGTATCTTAAAACCTATGGATTGCTATGTCTCTGAAAGTGAATCAATCGTGAGCACAGGGGCAAAAACGCAGCAGTGATAGGATTGGAGAGTTTTGGTGAGCAAATGAAGACCCTTTGAAGTCATATTGCATGGTACCCATTCCACGGGTCTCAACTCTCCAGGTTTAAGGGATTCTTCCTTCAGCTAAAACATGCATGTGGAACCCAGAGTATGATCAACCGTGTGATCGGGAGACGTGTTGAAATATGTCTCAGTTCTCGTCCCCTGGTACTCGGGTGCAACATTCCAGATGCTTTACTAACACTCTCCCGACTTGGAGAGTCAGTGCCTTTAACCTACTGTTTGGCCCAGTTTGCAAATTCCGCGGAAGATGAACAGGAATAGGGAGAACCAATGAGAGACTAGCTGGAGGTGTCTGGACGGGAAAATTTAACTCTCATTTCCCACCAGGAAGAGGAATTAACCAAAGGCTCAGCGTGCCATGCCGGAACCAGATTAGGGCCTGAAGCAATCCTGCGGTGTTGCGGCCAGCTCACAAGAAAGCGAGTTGAAGAAAGGAGCTCAGGGGCACTGTAATTCACAAACCTGCAGAGTTATAAATGACAGCTATCATCCAAAAATATACTGAAGTAAGGCTGCCAAGAGGACTTGAAAGCCGGGCAGAATTGCAGGAAACCGATTTCAGGAGGTAGACTGGAATTGCATTTAAAGCATAGGAAAAGAGGCAGAAGGTCGACAATGATGCACTTGGCCAAAAAGGGCGTATGCGTTTTTTCCTGAATATATTCAGGAAAAAACGCATACGCCCTTTTTGGCCAACCAAGCAAGCTTGCAAAGGAAATCTGCACTACAATGAAGTCTCACTTCCCCCCCCCGTCAAAAGGGCCATCTGAAAAAAGTGTAAAATCCAGAAAGGCAGGACAGGCCATGGAGAACTGGGAGCCTTGTTATGCTGATGGGCGGGATGTAACTTGCCAACAGCCACTCGGGAGAAGTGTATGGTGTTTCCTGAAACATCTAAAAAACAAAGCAACAGAGCCTAGGGCACTTCCACTTATGGTCCTATAGCTTAGGGAAATTAAAATCAAAAAGACACAGCCACCCCAAAGTTTGGGATGGCTCTCTTTACAAGAAACTCGTTTACGGTACAACTTCAATATCGCATAAAGCGAAAAATGGATAAAGAAGTTGTGGTACTTACGTACAATGCAATATCACTCAGCAATGACATCTATGTCATCAGGCCCATAGCAGCATAATGAGTGGATTCAGGTATGATGATTCTAACTGAAATAAGTCACACAGAAAAAGAAACATCATAAGATATCACTAATACACGGAATGTAAACTTGGCTACACAGGAACTGAATTTCAAAACAGAACATGGTCCCAAATTTAGAAAACCAACTTATGCTTGCTTAAGGGGAAAGGTGAGTAGGGGTGCTGCATAAAACCAGAGATTGAAATGAGCACAGATAAAGTTCCTTAAGCCAAATATGTAATAGACAAGAGCTACTCCTTGCTCAACGAAATGGACTCAAAACCCCATATTAAACGCCTAATAATGTACCTGACTAGTAAGTATCTTAAAACCTATGGATTGCTATGTCTCTGAAAGTGAATCAATCGTGAGTACAGGGGCAAAAACGCAGCAGTGATAGGATTGGAGAGTTTTGGTGAGCAAATGAAGACCCTTTGAAGTCATATTGCATGGTACCCATTCCACGGGTCTCAACTCTCCAGGTTTAAGGGATTCTTCCTTCAGCTAAAACATGCATGTGGAACCCAGAGTATGATCAACCGTGTGATCGGGAGACGTGTTGAAATATGTCTCAGTTCTCGTCCCCTGGTACTCGGGTGCAACATTCCAGATGCTTTACTAACACTCTCCCGACTTGGAGAGTCAGTGCCTTTAACCTCCTGTTTGGCCCAGTTTGCAAATTCCGCGGAAGATGAACAGGAATAGGGAGAACCAATGAGAGACTAGCTGGAGGTGTCTGGACGGGAAAATTTAACTCTCATTTCCCACCAGGAAGAGGAATTAACCAAAGGCTCAGCGTGCCATGCCGGAACCAGATTAGGGCCTGAAGCAATCCTGCGGTGTTGCGGCCAGCTCACAAGAAAGCGAGTTGAAGAAAGGAGCTCAGGGGCACTGTAATTCACAAACCTGCAGAGTTATAAATGACAGCTATCATCCAAAAATATACTGAAGTAAGGCTGCCAAGAGGACTTGAAAGCCGGGCAGAATTGCAGGAAACCGATTTCAGGAGGTAGACTGGAATTGCATTTAAAGCATAGGAAAAGAGGCAGAAGGTCGACAATGATGCACTTGGCCAAAAAGGGCGTATGCGTTTTTTCCTGAATATATTCAGGAAAAAACGCATACGCCCTTTTTGGCCAACCAAGCAAGCTTGCAAAGGAAATCTGCACTACAATGAAGTCTCACTTCCCCCCCCCTCAAAAGGGCCATCTGAAAAAAGTGTAAAATCCAGAAAGGCAGGACAGGCCATGGAGAACTGGGAGCCTTGTTATGCTGATGGGCGGGATGTAAATTGCCAACAGCCACTCGGGAGAAGTGTATGGTGTTTCCTGAAACATCTAAAAAACAAAGCAACAGAGCCTAGGGCACTTCCACTTATGGTCCTATAGCTTAGGGAAATTAAAATCAAAAAGACACAGCCACCCCAAAGTTTGGGATGGCTCTGTTTACAAGAAACTCGTTTACGGTACAAGTTCAATATCGCATAAAGCGAAAAATGGATAAAGAAGTTGTGGTACTTACGTACAATGCAATATCACTCAGCAATGACATCTATGTCATCAGGCCCATAGCAGCATAATGAGTGGATTCAGGTATGATGATTCTAACTGAAATAAGTCACACAGAAAAAGAAACATCATAAGATATCACTAATACACGGAATGTAAACTTGGCTACACAGGAACTGAATTTCAAAACAGAACATGGTCCCAAATTTAGAAAACCAACTTATGCTTGCTTAAGGGGAAAGGTGAGTTGGGGTGCTGCATAAAACCAGAGATTGAAATGAGCACAGATAAAGTTCCTTAAGCCAAATATGTAATAGACAAGAGCTACTCCTTGCTCAACGAAATGGACTCAAAACCCCATATTAAACGCCTAATAATGTACCTGACTAGTAAGTATCTTAAAACCTATGGATTGCTATGTCTCTGAAAGTGAATCAATCGTGAGTACAGGGGCAAAAACGCAGCAGTGATAGGATTGGAGAGTTTTGGTGAGCAAATGAAGACCCTTTGAAGTCATATTGCATGGTACCCATTCCACGGGTCTCAACTCTCCAGGTTTAAGGGATTCTTCCTTCAGCTAAAACATGCATGTGGAACCCAGAGTATGATCAACCGTGTGATCGGGAGACGTGTTGAAATATGTCTCAGTTCTCGTCCCCTGGTACTCGGGTGCAACATTCCAGATGCTTTACTAACACTCTCCCGACTTGGAGAGTCAGTGCCTTTAACCTCCTGTTTGGCCCAGTTTGCAAATTCCGCGGAAGATGAACAGGAATAGGGAGAACCAATGAGAGACTAGCTGGAGGTGTCTGGACGGGAAAATTTAACTCTCATTTCCCACCAGGAAGAGGAATTAACCAAAGGCTCAGCGTGCCATGCCGGAACCAGATTAGGGCCTGAAGCAATCCTGCGGTGTTGCGGCCAGCTCACAAGAAAGCGAGTTGAAGAAAGGAGCTCAGGGGCACTGTAATTCACAAACCTGCAGAGTTATAAATGACAGCTATCATCCAAAAATATACTGAAGTAAGGCTGCCAAGAGGACTTGAAAGCCGGGCAGAATTGCAGGAAACCGATTTCAGGAGGTAGACTGGAATTGCATTTAAAGCATAGGAAAAGAGGCAGAAGGTCGACAATGATGCACTTGGCCAAAAAGGGCGTATGCGTTTTTTCCTGAATATATTCAGGAAAAAACGCATACGCCCTTTTTGGCCAACCAAGCAAGCTTGCAAAGGAAATCTGCACTACAATGAAGTCTCACTTCCCCCCCCGTCAAAAGGGCCATCTGAAAAAAGTGTAAAATCCAGAAAGGCAGGACAGGCCATGGAGAACTGGGAGCCTTGTTATGCTGATGGGCGGGATGTAACTTGCCAACAGCCACTCGGGAGAAGTGTATGGTGTTTCCTGAAACATCTAAAAAACAAAGCAACAGAGCCTAGGGCACTTCCACTTATGGTCCTATAGCTTAGGGAAATTAAAATCAAAAAGACACAGCCACCCCAAAGTTTGGGATGGCTCTGTTTACAAGAAACTCGTTTACGGTACAAGTTCAATATCGCATAAAGCGAAAAATGGATAAAGAAGTTGTGGTACTTACGTACAATGCAATATCACTCAGCAATGACATCTATGTCATCAGGCCCATAGCAGCATAATGAGTGGATTCAGGTATGATGATTCTAACTGAAATAAGTCACACAGAAAAAGAAACATCATAAGATATCACTAATACACGGAATGTAAACTTGGCTACACAGGAACTGAATTTCAAAACAGAACATGGTCCCAAATTTAGAAAACCAACTTATGCTTGCTTAAGGGGAAAGGTGAGTTGGGGTGCTGCATAAAACCAGAGATTGAAATGAGCACAGATAAAGTTCCTTAAGCCAAATATGTAATAGACAAGAGCTACTCCTTGCTCAACGAAATGGACTCAAAACCCCATATTAAACGCCTAATAATGTACCTGACTAGTAAGTATCTTAAAACCTATGGATTGCTATGTCTCTGAAAGTGAATCAATCGTGAGTACAGGGGCAAAAACGCAGCAGTGATAGGATTGGAGAGTTTTGGTGAGCAAATGAAGACCCTTTGAAGTCATATTGCATGGTACCCATTCCACGGGTCTCAACTCTCCAGGTTTAAGGGATTCTTCCTTCAGCTAAAACATGCATGTGGAACCCAGAGTATGATCAACCGTGTGATCGGGAGACGTGTTGAAATATGTCTCAGTTCTCGTCCCCTGGTACTCGGGTGCAACATTCCAGATGCTTTACTAACACTCTCCCGACTTGGAGAGTCAGTGCCTTTAACCTCCTGTTTGGCCCAGTTTGCAAATTCCGCGGAAGATGAACAGGAATAGGGAGAACCAATGAGAGACTAGCTGGAGGTGTCTGGACGGGAAAATTTAACTCTCATTTCCCACCAGGAAGAGGAATTAACCAAAGGCTCAGCGTGCCATGCCGGAACCAGATTAGGGCCTGAAGCAATCCTGCGGTGTTGCGGCCAGCTCACAAGAAAGCGAGTTGAAGAAAGGAGCTCAGGGGCACTGTAATTCACAAACCTGCAGAGTTATAAATGACAGCTATCATCCAAAAATATACTGAAGTAAGGCTGCCAAGAGGACTTGAAAGCCGGGCAGAATTGCAGGAAACCGATTTCAGGAGGTAGACTGGAATTGCATTTAAAGCATAGGAAAAGAGGCAGAAGGTCGACAATGATGCACTTGGCCAAAAAGGGCGTATGCGTTTTTTCCTGAATATATTCAGGAAAAAACGCATACGCCCTTTTTGGCCAACCAAGCAAGCTTGCAAAGGAAATCTGCACTACAATGAAGTCTCACTTCCCCCCCCGTCAAAAGGGCCATCTGAAAAAAGTGTAAAATCCAGAAAGGCAGGACAGGCCATGGAGAACTGGGAGCCATGTTATGCTGATGGGCGGGATGTAACTTGCCAACAGCCACTCGGGAGAAGTGTATGGTGTTTCCTGAAACATCTAAAAAACAAAGCAACAGAGCCTAGGGCACTTCCACTTATGGTCCTATAGCTTAGGGAAATTAAAATCAAAAAGACACAGCCACCCCAAAGTTTGGGATGGCTCTGTTTACAAGAAACTCGTTTACGGTACAAGTTCAATATCGCATAAAGCGAAAAATGGATAAAGAAGTTGTGGTACTTACGTACAATGCAATATCACTCAGCAATGACATCTATGTCATCAGGCCCATAGCAGCATAATGAGTGGATTCAGGTATGATGATTCTAACTGAAATAAGTCACACAGAAAAAGAAACATCATAAGATATCACTAATACACGGAATGTAAACTTGGCTACACAGGAACTGAATTTCAAAACAGAACATGGTCCCAAATTTAGAAAACCAACTTATGCTTGCTTAAGGGGAAAGGTGAGTTGGGGTGCTGCATAAAACCAGAGATTGAAATGAGCACAGATAAAGTTCCTTAAGCCAAATATGTAATAGACAAGAGCTACTCCTTGCTCAACGAAATGGACTCAAAACCCCATATTAAACGCCTAATAATGTACCTGACTAGTAAGTATCTTAAAACCTATGGATTGCTATGTCTCTGAAAGTGAATCAATCGTGAGTACAGGGGCAAAAACGCAGCAGTGATAGGATTGGAGAGTTTTGGTGAGCAAATGAAGACCCTTTGAAGTCATATTGCATGGTACCCATTCCACGGGTCTCAACTCTCCAGGTTTAAGGGATTCTTCCTTCAGCTAAAACATGCATGTGGAACCCAGAGTATGATCAACCGTGTGATCGGGAGACGTGTTGAAATATGTCTCAGTTCTCGTCCCCTGGTACTCGGGTGCAACATTCCAGATGCTTTACTAACACTCTCCCGACTTGGAGAGTCAGTGCCTTTAACCTCCTGTTTGGCCCAGTTTGCAAATTCCGCGGAAGATGAACAGGAATAGGGAGAACCAATGAGAGACTAGCTGGAGGTGTCTGGACGGGAAAATTTAACTCTCATTTCCCACCAGGAAGAGGAATTAACCAAAGGCTCAGCGTGCCATGCCGGAACCAGATTAGGGCCTGAAGCAATCCTGCGGTGTTGCGGCCAGCTCACAAGAAAGCGAGTTGAAGAAAGGAGCTCAGGGGCACTGTAATTCACAAACCTGCAGAGTTATAAATGACAGCTATCATCCAAAAATATACTGAAGTAAGGCTGCCAAGAGGACTTGAAAGCCGGGCAGAATTGCAGGAAACCGATTTCAGGAGGTAGACTGGAATTGCATTTAAAGCATAGGAAAAGAGGCAGAAGGTCGACAATGATGCACTTGGCCAAAAAGGGCGTATGCGTTTTTTCCTGAATATATTCAGGAAAAAACGCATACGCCCTTTTTGGCCAACCAAGCAAGCTTGCAAAGGAAATCTGCACTACAATGAAGTCTCACTTCCCCCCCCCGTCAAAAGGGCCATCTGAAAAAAGTGTAAAATCCAGAAAGGCAGGACAGGCCATGGAGAACTGGGAGCCTTGTTATGCTGATGGGCGGGATGTAACTTGCCAACAGCCACTCGGGAGAAGTGTATGGTGTTTCCTGAAACATCTAAAAAACAAAGCAACAGAGCCTAGGGCACTTCCACTTATGGTCCTATAGCTTAGGGAAATTAAAATCAAAAAGACACAGCCACCCCAAAGTTTGGGATGGCTCTGTTTACAAGAAACTCGTTTACGGTACAAGTTCAATATCGCATAAAGCGAAAAATGGATAAAGAAGTTGTGGTACTTACGTACAATGCAATATCACTCAGCAATGACATCTATGTCATCAGGCCCATAGCAGCATAATGAGTGGATTCAGGTATGATGATTCTAACTGAAATAAGTCACACAGAAAAAGAAACATCATAAGATATCACTAATACACGGAATGTAAACTTGGCTACACAGGAACTGAATTTCAAAACAGAACATGGTCCCAAATTTAGAAAACCAACTTATGCTTGCTTAAGGGGAAAGGTGAGTTGGGGTGCTGCATAAAACCAGAGATTGAAATGAGCACAGATAAAGTTCCTTAAGCCAAATATGTAATAGACAAGAGCTACTCCTTGCTCAACGAAATGGACTCAAAACCCCATATTAAACGCCTAATAATGTACCTGACTAGTAAGTATCTTAAAACCTATGGATTGCTATGTCTCTGAAAGTGAATCAATCGTGAGTACAGGGGCAAAAACGCAGCAGTGATAGGATTGGAGAGTTTTGGTGAGCAAATGAAGACCCTTTGAAGTCATATTGCATGGTACCCATTCCACGGGTCTCAACTCTCCAGGTTTAAGGGATTCTTCCTTCAGCTAAAACATGCATGTGGAACCCAGAGTATGATCAACCGTGTGATCGGGAGACGTGTTGAAATATGTCTCAGTTCTCGTCCCCTGGTACTCGGGTGCAACATTCCAGATGCTTTACTAACACTCTCCCGACTTGGAGAGTCAGTGCCTTTAACCTCCTGTTTGGCCCAGTTTGCAAATTCCGCGGAAGATGAACAGGAATAGGGAGAACCAATGAGAGACTAGCTGGAGGTGTCTGGACGGGAAAATTTAACTCTCATTTCCCACCAGGAAGAGGAATTAACCAAAGGCTCAGCGTGCCATGCGGGAACCAGATTAGGGCCTGAAGCAATCCTGCGGTATTGCGGCCAGCTCACAAGAAAGCGAGTTGAAGAAAGGAGCTCAGGGGCACTGTAATTCACAAACCTGCAGAGTTATAAATGACAGCTATCATCCAAAAATATACTGAAGTAAGGCTGCCAAGAGGACTTGAAAGCCGGGCAGAATTGCAGGAAACCGATTTCAGGAGGTAGACTGGAATTGCATTTAAAGCATAGGAAAAGAGGCAGAAGGTCGACAATGATGCACTTGGCCAAAAAGGGCGTATGCGTTTTTTCCTGAATATATTCAGGAAAAAACGCATACGCCCTTTTTGGCCAACCAAGCAAGCTTGCAAAGGAAATCTGCACTACAATGAAGTCTCACTTCCCCCCCCGTCAAAAGGGCCATCTGAAAAAAGTGTAAAATCCAGAAAGGCAGGACAGGCCATGGAGAACTGGGAGCCATGTTATGCTGATGGGCGGGATGTAACTTGCCAACAGCCACTCGGGAGAAGTGTATGGTGTTTCCTGAAACATCTAAAAAACAAAGCAACAGAGCCTAGGGCACTTCCACTTATGGTCCTATAGCTTAGGGAAATTAAAATCAAAAAGACACAGCCACCCCAAAGTTTGGGATGGCTCTGTTTACAAGAAACTCGTTTACGGTACAAGTTCAATATCGCATAAAGCGAAAAATGGATAAAGAAGTTGTGGTACTTACGTACAATGCAATATCACTCAGCAATGACATCTATGTCATCAGGCCCATAGCAGCATAATGAGTGGATTCAGGTATGATGATTCTAACTGAAATAAGTCACACAGAAAAAGAAACATCATAAGATATCACTAATACACGGAATGTAAACTTGGCTACACAGGAACTGAATTTCAAAACAGAACATGGTCCCAAATTTAGAAAACCAACTTATGCTTGCTTAAGGGGAAAGGTGAGTTGGGGTGCTGCATAAAACCAGAGATTGAAATGAGCACAGATAAAGTTCCTTAAGCCAAATATGTAATAGACAAGAGCTACTCCTTGCTCAACGAAATGGACTCAAAACCCCATATTAAACGCCTAATAATGTACCTGACTAGTAAGTATCTTAAAACCTATGGATTGCTATGTCTCTGAAAGTGAATCAATCGTGAGTACAGGGGCAAAAACGCAGCAGTGATAGGATTGGAGAGTTTTGGTGAGCAAATGAAGACCCTTTGAAGTCATATTGCATGGTACCCATTCCACGGGTCTCAACTCTCCAGGTTTAAGGGATTCTTCCTTCAGCTAAAACATGCATGTGGAACCCAGAGTATGATCAACCGTGTGATCGGGAGACGTGTTGAAATATGTCTCAGTTCTCGTCCCCTGGTACTCGGGTGCAACATTCCAGATGCTTTACTAACACTCTCCCGACTTGGAGAGTCAGTGCCTTTAACCTCCTGTTTGGCCCAGTTTGCAAATTCCGCGGAAGATGAACAGGAATAGGGAGAACCAATGAGAGACTAGCTGGAGGTGTCTGGACGGGAAAATTTAACTCTCATTTCCCACCAGGAAGAGGAATTAACCAAAGGCTCAGCGTGCCATGCCGGAACCAGATTAGGGCCTGAAGCAATCCTGCGGTGTTGCGGCCAGCTCACAAGAAAGCGAGTTGAAGAAAGGAGCTCAGGGGCACTGTAATTCACAAACCTGCAGAGTTATAAATGACAGCTATCATCCAAAAATATACTGAAGTAAGGCTGCCAAGAGGACTTGAAAGCCGGGCAGAATTGCAGGAAACCGATTTCAGGAGGTAGACTGGAATTGCATTTAAAGCATAGGAAAAGAGGCAGAAGGTCGACAATGATGCACTTGGCCAAAAAGGGCGTATGCGTTTTTTCCTGAATATATTCAGGAAAAAACGCATACGCCCTTTTTGGCCAACCAAGCAAGCTTGCAAAGGAAATCTGCACTACAATGAAGTCTCACTTCCCCCCCCCGTCAAAAGGGCCATCTGAAAAAAGTGTAAAATCCAGAAAGGCAGGACAGGCCATGGAGAACTGGGAGCCTTGTTATGCTGATGGGCGGGATGTAACTTGCCAACAGCCACTCGGGAGAAGTGTATGGTGTTTCCTGAAACATCTAAAAAACAAAGCAACAGAGCCTAGGGCACTTCCACTTATGGTCCTATAGCTTAGGGAAATTAAAATCAAAAAGACACAGCCACCCCAAAGTTTGGGATGGCTCTGTTTACAAGAAACTCGTTTACGGTACAAGTTCAATATCGCATAAAGCGAAAAATGGATAAAGAAGTTGTGGTACTTACGTACAATGCAATATCACTCAGCAATGACATCTATGTCATCAGGCCCATAGCAGCATAATGAGTGGATTCAGGTATGATGATTCTAACTGAAATAAGTCACACAGAAAAAGAAACATCATAAGATATCACTAATACACGGAATGTAAACTTGGCTACACAGGAACTGAATTTCAAAACAGAACATGGTCCCAAATTTAGAAAACCAACTTATGCTTGCTTAAGGGGAAAGGTGAGTTGGGGTGCTGCATAAAACCAGAGATTGAAATGAGCACAGATAAAGTTCCTTAAGCCAAATATGTAATAGACAAGAGCTACTCCTTGCTCAACGAAATGGACTCAAAACCCCATATTAAACGCCTAATAATGTACCTGACTAGTAAGTATCTTAAAACCTATGGATTGCTATGTCTCTGAAAGTGAATCAATCGTGAGTACAGGGGCAAAAACGCAGCAGTGATAGGATTGGAGAGTTTTGGTGAGCAAATGAAGACCCTTTGAAGTCATATTGCATGGTACCCATTCCACGGGTCTCAACTCTCCAGGTTTAAGGGATTCTTCCTTCAGCTAAAACATGCATGTGGAACCCAGAGTATGATCAACCGTGTGATCGGGAGACGTGTTGAAATATGTCTCAGTTCTCGTCCCCTGGTACTCGGGTGCAACATTCCAGATGCTTTACTAACACTCTCCCGACTTGGAGAGTCAGTGCCTTTAACCTCCTGTTTGGCCCAGTTTGCAAATTCCGCGGAAGATGAACAGGAATAGGGAGAACCAATGAGAGACTAGCTGGAGGTGTCTGGACGGGAAAATTTAACTCTCATTTCCCACCAGGAAGAGGAATTAACCAAAGGCTCAGCGTGCCATGCCGGAACCAGATTAGGGCCTGAAGCAATCCTGCGGTGTTGCGGCCAGCTCACAAGAAAGCGAGTTGAAGAAAGGAGCTCAGGGGCACTGTAATTCACAAACCTGCAGAGTTATAAATGACAGCTATCATCCAAAAATATACTGAAGTAAGGCTGCCAAGAGGACTTGAAAGCCGGGCAGAATTGCAGGAAACCGATTTCAGGAGGTAGACTGGAATTGCATTTAAAGCATAGGAAAAGAGGCAGAAGGTCGACAATGATGCACTTGGCCAAAAAGGGCGTATGCGTTTTTTCCTGAATATATTCAGGAAAAAACGCATACGCCCTTTTTGGCCAACCAAGCAAGCTTGCAAAGGAAATCTGCACTACAATGAAGTCTCACTTCCCCCCCCGTCAAAAGGGCCATCTGAAAAAAGTGTAAAATCCAGAAAGGCAGGACAGGCCATGGAGAACTGGGAGCCATGTTATGCTGATGGGCGGGATGTAACTTGCCAACAGCCACTCGGGAGAAGTGTATGGTGTTTCCTGAAACATCTAAAAAACAAAGCAACAGAGCCTAGGGCACTTCCACTTATGGTCCTATAGCTTAGGGAAATTAAAATCAAAAAGACACAGCCACCCCAAAGTTTGGGATGGCTCTGTTTACAAGAAACTCGTTTACGGTACAAGTTCAATATCGCATAAAGCGAAAAATGGATAAAGAAGTTGTGGTACTTACGTACAATGCAATATCACTCAGCAATGACATCTATGTCATCAGGCCCATAGCAGCATAATGAGTGGATTCAGGTATGATGATTCTAACTGAAATAAGTCACACAGAAAAAGAAACATCATAAGATATCACTAATACACGGATTGTAAACTTGGCTACACAGGAACTGAATTTCAAAACAGAACATGGTCCCAAATTTAGAAAACCAACTTATGCTTGCTTAAGGGGAAAGGTGAGTTGGGGTGCTGCATAAAACCAGAGATTGAAATGAGCACAGATAAAGTTCCTTAAGCCAAATATGTAATAGACAAGAGCTACTCCTTGCTCAACGAAATGGACTCAAAACCCCATATTAAACGCCTAATAATGTACCTGACTAGTAAGTATCTTAAAACCTATGGATTGCTATGTCTCTGAAAGTGAATCAATCGTGAGTACAGGGGCAAAAACGCAGCAGTGATAGGATTGGAGAGTTTTGGTGAGCAAATGAAGACCCTTTGAAGTCATATTGCATGGTACCCATTCCACGGGTCTCAACTCTCCAGGTTTAAGGGATTCTTCCTTCAGCTAAAACATGCATGTGGAACCCAGAGTATGATCAACCGTGTGATCGGGAGACGTGTTGAAATATGTCTCAGTTCTCGTCCCCTGGTACTCGGGTGCAACATTCCAGATGCTTTACTAACACTCTCCTGACTTGGAGAGTCAGTGCCTTTAACCTCCTGTTTGGCCCAGTTTGCAAATTCCGCGGAAGATGAACAGGAATAGGGAGAACCAATGAGAGACTAGCTGGAGGTGTCTGGACGGGAAAATTTAACTCTCATTTCCCACCAGGAAGAGGAATTAACCAAAGGCTCAGCATGCCATGCCGGAACCAGATTAGGGCCTGAAGAAATCCTGCGGTGTTGCGGCCAGCTCACAAGAAAGCGAGTTGAAGAAAGGAGCTCAGGGGCACTGTAATTCACAAACCTGCAGAGTTATAAATGACAGCTATCATCCAAAAATATACTGAAGTAAGGCTGCCAAGAGGACTTGAAAGCCGGGCAGAATTGCAGGAAACCGATTTCAGGAGGTAGACTGGAATTGCATTTAAAGCATAGGAAAAGAGGCAGAAGGTCGACAATGATGCACTTGGCCAAAAAGTGCGTATGCGTTTTTTCCTGAATATATTCAGGAAAAAACGCATACGCCCTTTTTGGCCAACCAAGCAAGCTTGCAAAGGAAATCTGCACTACAATGAAGTCTCACTTCCCCCCCGTCAAAAGGGCCATCTGAAAAAAGTGTAAAATCCAGAAAGGCAGGACAGGCCATGGAGAACTGGGAGCCTTGTTATGCTGATGGGCGGGATGTAACTTGCCAACAGCCACTCGGGAGAAGTGTATGGTGTTTCCTGAAACATCTAAAAAACAAAGCAACAGAGCCTAGGGCACTTCCACTTATGGTCCTATAGCTTAGGGAAATTAAAATCAAAAAGACACAGCCACCCCAAACTTTGGGATGGCTCTCTTTACAAGAAACTCGTTTACGGTACAACTTCAATATCGCATAAAGCGAAAAATGGATAAAGAAGTTGTGGTACTTACGTACAATGCAATATCACTCAGCAATGACATCTATGTCATCAGGCCCATAGCAGCATAATGAGTGGATTCAGGTATGATGATTCTAACTGAAATAAGTCACACAGAAAAAGAAACATCATAAGATATCACTAATACACGGAATGTAAACTTGGCTACACAGGAACTGAATTTCAAAACAGAACATGGTCCCAAATTTAGAAAACCAACTTATGCTTGCTTAAGGGGAAAGGTGAGTTGGGGTGCTGCATAAAACCAGAGATTGAAATGAGCACAGATAAAGTTCCTTAAGCCAAATATGTAATAGACAAGAGCTACTCCTTGCTCAACGAAATGGACTCAAAACCCCATATTAAACGCCTAATAATGTACCTGACTAGTAAGTATCTTAAAACCTATGGATTGCTATGTCTCTGAAAGTGAATCAATCGTGAGTACAGGGGCAAAAACGCAGCAGTGATAGGATTGGAGAGTTTTGGTGAGCAAATGAAGACCCTTTGAAGTCATATTGCATGGTACCCATTCCACGGGTCTCAACTCTCCAGGTTTAAGGGATTCTTCCTTCAGCTAAAACATGCATGTGGAACCCAGAGTATGATCAACCGTGTGATCGGGAGACGTGTTGAAATATGTCTCAGTTCTCGTCCCCTGGTACTCGGGTGCAACATTCCAGATGCTTTACTAACACTCTCCCGACTTGGAGAGTCAGTGCCTTTAACCTCCTGTTTGGCCCAGTTTGCAAATTCCGCGGAAGATGAACAGGAATAGGGAGAACCAATGAGAGACTAGCTGGAGGTGTCTGGACGGGAAAATTTAACTCTCATTTCCCACCAGGAAGAGGAATTAACCAAAGGCTCAGCGTGCCATGCCGGAACCAGATTAGGGCCTGAAGCAATCCTGCGGTGTTGCGGCCAGCTCACAAGAAAGCGAGTTGAAGAAAGGAGCTCAGGGGCACTGTAATTCACAAACCTGCAGAGTTATAAATGACAGCTATCATCCAAAAATATACTGAAGTAAGGCTGCCAAGAGGACTTGAAAGCCGGGCAGAATTGCAGGAAACCGATTTCAGGAGGTAGACTGGAATTGCATTTAAAGCATAGGAAAAGAGGCAGAAGGTCGACAATGATGCACTTGGCCAAAAAGGGCGTATGCGTTTTTTCCTGAATATATTCAGGAAAAAACGCATACGCCCTTTTTGGCCAACCAAGCAAGCTTGCAAAGGAAATCTGCACTACAATGAAGTCTCACTTCCCCCCCCCCCCCGTCAAAAGGGCCATCTGAAAAAAGTGTAAAATCCAGAAAGGCAGGACAGGCCATGGAGAACTGGGAGCCTTGTTATGCTGATGGGCGGGATGTAAATTGCCAACAGCCACTCGGGAGAAGTGTATGGTGTTTCCTGAAACATCTAAAAAACAAAGCAACAGAGCCTAGGGCACTTCCACTTATGGTCCTATAGCTTAGGGAAATTAAAATCAAAAAGACACAGCCACCCCAAAGTTTGGGATGGCTCTGTTTACAAGAAACTCGTTTACGGTACAAGTTCAATATCGCATAAAGCGAAAAATGGATAAAGAAGTTGTGGTACTTACGTACAATGCAATATCACTCAGCAATGACATCTATGTCATCAGGCCCATAGCAGCATAATGAGTGGATTCAGGTATGATGATTCTAACTGAAATAAGTCACACAGAAAAAGAAACATCATAAGATATCACTAATACACGGAATGTAAACTTGGCTACACAGGAACTGAATTTCAAAACAGAACATGGTCCCAAATTTAGAAAATCAACTTATGCTTGCTTAAGGGGAAAGGTGAGTTGGGGTGCTGCATAAAACCAGAGATTGAAATGAGCACAGATAAAGTTCCTTAAGCCAAATATGTAATAGACAAGAGCTACTCCTTGCTCAACGAAATGGACTCAAAACCCCATATTAAACGCCTAATAATGTACCTGACTAGTAAGTATCTTAAAACCTATGGATTGCTATGTCTCTGAAAGTGAATCAATCGTGAGTACAGAGGCAAAAACGCAGCAGTGATAGGATTGGAGAGTTTTGGTGAGCAAATGAAGACCCTTTGAAGTCATATTGCATGGTACCCATTCCACGGGTCTCAACTCTCCAGGTTTAAGGGATTCTTCCTTCAGCTAAAACATGCATGTGGAACCCAGAGTATGATCAACCGTGTGATCGGGAGACGTGTTGAAATATGTCTCAGTTCTCGTCCCCTGGTACTCGGGTGCAACATTCCAGATGCTTTACTAACACTCTCCCGACTTGGAGAGTCAGTGCCTTTAACCTCCTGTTTGGCCCAGTTTGCAAATTCCGCGGAAGATGAACAGGAATAGGGAGAACCAATGAGAGACTAGCTGGAGGTGTCTGGACGGGAAAATTTAACTCTCATTTCCCACCAGGAAGAGGAATTAACCAAAGGCTCAGCGTGCCATGCCGGAACCAGATTAGGGCCTGAAGCAATCCTGCGGTGTTGCGGCCAGCTCACAAGAAAGCGAGTTGAAGAAAGGAGCTCAGGGGCACTGTAATTCACAAACCTGCAGAGTTATAAATGACAGCTATCATCCAAAAATATACTGAAGTAAGGCTGCCAAGAGGACTTGAAAGCCGGGCAGAATTGCAGGAAACCGATTTCAGGAGGTAGACTGGAATTGCATTTAAAGCATAGGAAAAGAGGCAGAAGGTCGACAATGATGCACTTGGCCAAAAAGGGCGTATGCGTTTTTTCCTGAATATATTCAGGAAAAAACGCATACGCCCTTTTTGGCCAACCAAGCAAGCTTGCAAAGGAAATCTGCACTACAATGAAGTCTCACTTCCCCCCCCCCGTCAAAAGGGCCATCTGAAAAAAGTGTAAAATCCAGAAAGGCAGGACAGGCCATGGAGAACTGGGAGCCATGTTATGCTGATGGGCGGGATGTAACTTGCCAACAGCCACTCGGGAGAAGTGTATGGTGTTTCCTGAAACATCTAAAAAACAAAGCAACAGAGCCTAGGGCACTTCCACTTATGGTCCTATAGCTTAGGGAAATTAAAATCAAAAAGACACAGCCACCCCAAAGTTTGGGATGGCTCTGTTTACAAGAAACTCGTTTACGGTACAAGTTCAATATCGCATAAAGCGAAAAATGGATAAAGAAGTTGTGGTACTTACGTACAATGCAATATCACTCAGCAATGACATCTATGTCATCAGGCCCATAGCAGCATAATGAGTGGATTCAGGTATGATGATTCTAACTGAAATAAGTCACACAGAAAAAGAAACATCATAAGATATCACTAATACACGGAATGTAAACTTGGCTACACAGGAACTGAATTTCAAAACAGAACATGGTCCCAAATTTAGAAAACCAACTTATGCTTGCTTAAGGGGAAAGGTGAGTTGGGGTGCTGCATAAAACCAGAGATTGAAATGAGCACAGATAAAGTTCCTTAAGCCAAATATGTAATAGACAAGAGCTACTCCTTGCTCAACGAAATGGACTCAAAACCCCATATTAAACGCCTAATAATGTACCTGACTAGTAAGTATCTTAAAACCTATGGATTGCTATGTCTCTGAAAGTGAATCAATCGTGAGTACAGGGGCAAAAACGCAGCAGTGATAGGATTGGAGAGTTTTGGTGAGCAAATGAAGACCCTTTGAAGTCATATTGCATGGTACCCATTCCACGGGTCTCAACTCTCCAGGTTTAAGGGATTCTTCCTTCAGCTAAAACATGCATGTGGAACCCAGAGTATGATCAACCGTGTGATCGGGAGATGTGTTGAAATATGTCTCAGTTCTCGTCCCCTGGTACTCGGGTGCAACATTCCAGATGCTTTACTAACACTCTCCCGACTTGGAGAGTCAGTGCCTTTAACCTCCTGTTTGGCCCAGTTTGCAAATTCCGCGGAAGATGAACAGGAATAGGGAGAACCAATGAGAGACTAGCTGGAGGTGTCTGGACGGGAAAATTTAACTCTCATTTCCCACCAGGAAGAGGAATTAACCAAAGGCTCAGCGTGCCATGCCGGAACCAGATTAGGGCCTGAAGCAATCCTGCGGTGTTGCGGCCAGCTCACAAGAAAGCGAGTTGAAGAAAGGAGCTCAGGGGCACTGTAATTCACAAACGTGCAGAGTTATAAATGACAGCTATCATCCAAAAATATACTGAAGTAAGGCTGCCAAGAGGACTTGAAAGCCGGGCAGAATTGCAGGAAACCGATTTCAGGAGGTAGACTGGAATTGCATTTAAAGCATAGGAAAAGAGGCAGAAGGTCGACAATGATGCACTTGGCCAAAAAGGGCGTATGCGTTTTTTCCTGAATATATTCAGGAAAAAACGCATACGCCCTTTTTGGCCAACCAAGCAAGCTTGCAAAGGAAATCTGCACTACAATGAAGTCTCACTTCCCCCCCCTCAAAAGGGCCATCTGAAAAAAGTGTAAAATCCAGAAAGGCAGGACAGGCCATGGAGACCTGGGAGCCTTGTTATGCTGATGGGCGGGATGTAAATTGCCAACAGCCACTCGGGAGAAGTGTATGGTGTTTCCTGAAACATCTAAAAAACAAAGCAACAGAGCCTAGGGCACTTCCACTTATGGTCCTATAGCTTAGGGAAATTAAAATCAAAAAGACACAGCCACCCCAAAGTTTGGGATGGCTCTGTTTACAAGAAACTCGTTTACGGTACAAGTTCAATATCGCATAAAGCGAAAAATGGATAAAGAAGTTGTGGTACTTACGTACAATGCAATATCACTCAGCAATGACATCGATGTCATCAGGTCCATCGCAGAATAATGAGTGGATTCAGGTATGATGATTCTAACTGAAATAAGTCACACAGAAAAAGAAACATCATAAGATATCACTAATACACGGAATGTAAACTTGGCTACACAGGAACTGAATTTCAAAACAGAACATGGTCCCAAATTTAGAAAATCAACTTATGCTTGCTTAAGGGGAAAGGTGAGTTGGGGTGCTGCATAAAACCAGAGATTGAAATGAGCACAGATAAAGTTCCTTAAGCCAAATATGTAATAGACAAGAGCTACTCCTTGCTCAACGAAATGGACTCAAAACCCCATATTAAACGCCTAATAATGTACCTGACTAGTAAGTATCTTAAAACCTATGGATTGCTATGTCTCTGAAAGTGAATCAATCGTGAGTACAGGGGCAAAAACGCAGCAGTGATAGGATTGGAGAGTTTTGGTGAGCAAATGAAGACCCTTTGAAGTCATATTGCATGGTACCCATTCCACGGGTCTCAACTCTCCAGGTTTAAGGGATTCTTCCTTCAGCTAAAACATGCATGTGGAACCCAGAGTATGATCAACCGTGTGATCGGGAGACGTGTTGAAATATGTCTCAGTTCTCGTCCCCTGGTACTCGGGTGCAACATTCCAGATGCTTTACTAACACTCTCCCGACTTGGAGAGTCAGTGCCTTTAACCTCCTCTTTGGCCCAGTTTGCAAATTCCACGGAAGATGAACAGGAATAGGGAGAACCAATGAGAGACTAGCTGGAGGTGTCTGGACGGGAAAATTTAACTCTCATTTCCCACCAGGAAGAGGAATTAACCAAAGGCTCAGCGTGCCATGCCGGAACCAGATTAGGGCCTGAAGCAATCCTGCGGTGTTGCGGCCAGCTCACAAGAAAGCGAGTTGAAGAAAGGAGCTCAGGGGCACTGTAATTCACAAACCTGCAGAGTTATAAATGACAGCTATCATCCAAAAATATACTGAAGTAAGGCTGCCAAGAGGACTTGAAAGCCGGGCAGAATTGCAGGAAACCGATTTCAGGAGGTAGACTGGAATTGCATTTAAAGCATAGGAAAAGAGGCAGAAGGTCGACAATGATGCACTTGGCCAAAAAGGGCGTATGCGTTTTTTCCTGAATATATTCAGGAAAAAACGCATACGCCCTTTTTGGCCAACCAAGCAAGCTTGCAAAGGAAATCTGCACTACAATGAAGTCTCACTTCCCCCCCGTCAAAAGGGCCATCTGAAAAAAGTGTAAAATCCAGAAAGGCAGGACAGGCCATGGAGAACTGGGAGCCTTGTTATGCTGATGGGCGGGATGTAACTTGCCAACAGCCACTCGGGAGAAGTGTATGGTGTTTCCTGAAACATCTAAAAAACAAAGCAACAGAGCCTAGGGCACTTCCACTTATGGTCCTATAGCTTAGGGAAATTAAAATCAAAAAGACACAGCCACCCCAAAGTTTGGGATGGCTCTGTTTACAAGAAACTCGTTTACGGTACAAGTTCAATATCGCATAAAGCGAAAAATGGATAAAGAAGTTGTGGTACTTACGTACAATGCAATATCACTCAGCAATGACATCTATGTCATCAGGCCCATAGCAGCATAATGAGTGGATTCAGGTATGATGATTCTAACTGAAATAAGTCACACAGAAAAGGAAACATCATAAGATATCACTAATACACGGAATGTAAACTTGGCTACACAGGAACTGAATTTCAAAACAGAACATGGTCCCAAATTTAGAAAACCAACTTATGCTTGCTTAAGGGGAAAGGTGAGTTGGGGTGCTGCATAAAACCAGAGATTGAAATGAGCACAGATAAAGTTCCTTAAGCCAAATATGTAATAGACAAGAGCTACTCCTTGCTCAACGAAATGGACTCAAAACCCCATATTAAACGCCTAATAATGTACCTGACTAGTAAGTATCTTAAAACCTATGGATTGCTATGTCTCTGAAAGTGAATCAATCGTGAGTACAGGGGCAAAAACGCAGCAGTGATAGGATTGGAGAGTTTTGGTGAGCAAATGAAGACCCTTTGAAGTCATATTGCATGGTACCCATTCCACGGGTCTCAACTCTCCAGGTTTAAGGGATTCTTCCTTCAGCTAAAACATGCATGTGGAACCCAGAGTATGATCAACCGTGTGATCGGGAGACGTGTTGAAATATGTCTCAGTTCTCGTCCCCTGGTACTCGGGTGCAACATTCCAGATGCTTTACTAACACTCTCCCGACTTGGAGAGTCAGTGCCTTTAACCTCCTCTTTGGCCCAGTTTGCAAATTCCACGGAAGATGAACAGGAATAGGGAGAACCAATGAGAGACTAGCTGGAGGTGTCTGGACGGGAAAATTTAACTCTCATTTCCCACCAGGAAGAGGAATTAACCAAAGGCTCAGCGTGCCATGCCGGAACCAGATTAGGGCCTGAAGCAATCCTGCGGTGTTGCGGCCAGCTCACAAGAAAGCGAGTTGAAGAAAGGAGCTCAGGGGCACTGTAATTCACAAACCTGCAGAGTTATAAATGACAGCTATCATCCAAAAATATACTGAAGTAAGGCTGCCAAGAGGACTTGAAAGCCGGGCAGAATTGCAGGAAACCGATTTCAGGAGGTAGACTGGTATTGCATTTAAAGCATAGGAAAAGAGGCAGAAGGTCGACAATGATGCACTTGGCCAAAAAGGGCGTATGCGTTTTTTCCTGAATATATTCAGGAAAAAACGCATACGCCCTTTTTGGCCAACCAAGCAAGCTTGCAAAGGAAATCTGCACTACAATGAAGTCTCACTTCCCCCCCGTCAAAAGGGCCATCTGAAAAAAGTGTAAAATCCAGAAAGGCAGGACAGGCCATGGAGAACTGGGAGCCTTGTTATGCTGATGGGCGGGATGTAACTTGCCAACAGCCACTCGGGAGAAGTGTATGGTGTTTCCTGAAACATCTAAAAAACAAAGCAACAGAGCCTAGGGCACTTCCACTTATGGTCCTATAGCTTAGGGAAATTAAAATCAAAAAGACACAGCCACCCCAAAGCTTGGGATGGCTCTGTTTACAAGAAACTCGTTTACGGTACAAGTTCAATATCGCATAAAGCGAAAAATGGATAAAGAAGTTGTGGTACTTACGTACAATGCAATATCACTCAGCAATGACATCTATGTCATCAGGCCCATAGCAGCATAATGAGTGGATTCAGGTATGATGATTCTAACTGAAATAAGTCACACAGAAAAGGAAACATCATAAGATATCACTAATACACGGAATGTAAACTTGGCTACACAGGAACTGAATTTCAAAACAGAACATGGTCCCAAATTTAGAAAACCAACTTATGCTTGCTTAAGGGGAAAGGTGAGTTGGGGTGCTGCATAAAACCAGAGATTGAAATGAGCACAGATAAAGTTCCTTAAGCCAAATATGTAATAGACAAGAGCTACTCCTTGCTCAACGAAATGGACTCAAAACCCCATATTAAACGCCTAATAATGTACCTGACTAGTAAGTATCTTAAAACCTATGGATTGCTATGTCTCTGAAAGTGAATCAATCGTGAGTACAGGGGCAAAAACGCAGCAGTGATAGGATTGGAGAGTTTTGGTGAGCAAATGAAGACCCTTTGAAGTCATATTGCATGGTACCCATTCCACGGGTCTCAACTCTCCAGGTTTAAGGGATTCTTCCTTCAGCTAAAACATGCATGTGGAACCCAGAGTATGATCAACCGTGTGATCGGGAGACGTGTTGAAATATGTCTCAGTTCTCGTCCCCTGGTACTCGGGTGCAACATTCCAGATGCTTTACTAACACTCTCCCGACTTGGAGAGTCAGTGCCTTTAACCTCCTCTTTGGCCCAGTTTGCAAATTCCACGGAAGATGAACAGGAATAGGGAGAACCAATGAGAGACTAGCTGGAGGTGTCTGGACGGGAAAATTTAACTCTCATTTCCCACCAGGAAGAGGAATTAACCAAAGGCTCAGCGTGCCATGCCGGAACCAGATTAGGGCCTGAAGCAATCCTGCGGTGTTGCGGCCAGCTCACAAGAAAGCGAGTTGAAGAAAGGAGCTCAGGGGCACTGTAATTCACAAACCTGCAGAGTTATAAATGACAGCTATCATCCAAAAATATACTGAAGTAAGGCTGCCAAGAGGACTTGAAAGCCGGGCAGAATTGCAGGAAACCGATTTCAGGAGGTAGACTGGAATTGCATTTAAAGCATAGGAAAAGAGGCAGAAGGTCGACAATGATGCACTTGGCCAAAAAGGGCGTATGCGTTTTTTCCTGAATATATTCAGGAAAAAACGCATACGCCCTTTTTGGCCAACCAAGCAAGCTTGCAAAGGAAATCTGCACTACAATGAAGTCTCACTTCCCCCCCGTCAAAAGGGCCATCAGAAAAAAGTGTAAAATCCAGAAAGGCAGGACAGGCCATGGAGAACTGGGAGCCTTGTTATGCTGATGGGCGGGATGTAACTTGCCAACAGCCACTCGGGAGAAGTGTATGGTGTTTCCTGAAACATCTAAAAAACAAAGCAACAGAGCCTAGGGCACTTCCACTTATGGTCCTATAGCTTAGGGAAATTAAAATCAAAAAGACACAGCCACCCCAAAGTTTGGGATGGCTCTGTTTACAAGAAACTCGTTTACGGTACAAGTTCAATATCGCATAAAGCGAAAAATGGATAAAGAAGTTGTGGTACTTACGTACAATGCAATATCACTCAGCAATGACATCTATGTCATCAGGCCCATAGCAGCATAATGAGTGGATTCAGGTATGATGATTCTAACTGAAATAAGTCACACAGAAAAAGAAACATCATAAGATATCACTAATACACGGAATGTAAACTTGGCTACACAGGAACTGAATTTCAAAACAGAACATGGTCCCAAATTTAGAAAACCAACTTATGCTTGCTTAAGGGGAAAGGTGAGTTGGGGTGCTGCATAAAACCAGAGATTGAAATGAGCACAGATAAAGTTCCTTAAGCCAAATATGTAATAGACAAGAGCTACTCCTTGCTCAACGAAATGGACTCAAAACCCCATATTAAACGCCTAATAATGTACCTGACTAGTAAGTATCTTAAAACCTATGGATTGCTATGTCTCTGAAAGTGAATCAATCGTGAGTACAGGGGCAAAAACGCAGCAGTGATAGGATTGGAGAGTTTTGGTGAGCAAATGAAGACCCTTTGAAGTCATATTGCATGGTACCCATTCCACGGGTCTCAACTCTCCAGGTTTAAGGGATTCTTCCTTCAGCTAAAACATGCATGTGGAACCCAGAGTATGATCAACCGTGTGATCGGGAGACGTGTTGAAATATGTCTCAGTTCTCGTCCCCTGGTACTCGGGTGCAACATTCCAGATGCTTTACTAACACTCTCCCGACTTGGAGAGTCAGTGCCTTTAACCTCCTCTTTGGCCCAGTTTGCAAATTCCACGGAAGATGAACAGGAATAGGGAGAACCAATGAGAGACTAGCTGGAGGTGTCTGGACGGGAAAATTTAACTCTCATTTCCCACCAGGAAGAGGAATTAACCAAAGGCTCAGCGTGCCATGCCGGAACCAGATTAGGGCCTGAAGCAATCCTGCGGTGTTGCGGCCAGCTCACAAGAAAGCGAGTTGAAGAAAGGAGCTCAGGGGCACTGTAATTCACAAACCTGCAGAGTTATAAATGACAGCTATCATCCAAAAATATACTGAAGTAAGGCTGCCAAGAGGACTTGAAAGCCGGGCAGAATTGCAGGAAACCGATTTCAGGAGGTAGACTGGTATTGCATTTAAAGCATAGGAAAAGAGGCAGAAGGTCGACAATGATGCACTTGGCCAAAAAGGGCGTATGCGTTTTTTCCTGAATATATTCAGGAAAAAACGCATACGCCCTTTTTGGCCAACCAAGCAAGCTTGCAAAGGAAATCTGCACTACAATGAAGTCTCACTTCCCCCCCGTCAAAAGGGCCATCTGAAAAAAGTGTAAAATCCAGAAAGGCAGGACAGGCCATGGAGAACTGGGAGCCTTGTTATGCTGATGGGCGGGATGTAACTTGCCAACAGCCACTCGGGAGAAGTGTATGGTGTTTCCTGAAACATCTAAAAAACAAAGCAACAGAGCCTAGGGCACTTCCACTTATGGTCCTATAGCTTAGGGAAATTAAAATCAAAAAGACACAGCCACCCCAAAGCTTGGGATGGCTCTGTTTACAAGAAACTCGTTTACGGTACAAGTTCAATATCGCATAAAGCGAAAAATGGATAAAGAAGTTGTGGTACTTACGTACAATGCAATATCACTCAGCAATGACATCTATGTCATCAGGCCCATAGCAGCATAATGAGTGGATTCAGGTATGATGATTCTAACTGAAATAAGTCACACAGAAAAGGAAACATCATAAGATATCACTAATACACGGAATGTAAACTTGGCTACACAGGAACTGAATTTCAAAACAGAACATGGTCCCAAATTTAGAAAACCAACTTATGCTTGCTTAAGGGGAAAGGTGAGTTGGGGTGCTGCATAAAACCAGAGATTGAAATGAGCACAGATAAAGTTCCTTAAGCCAAATATGTAATAGACAAGAGCTACTCCTTGCTCAACGAAATGGACTCAAAACCCCATATTAAACGCCTAATAATGTACCTGACTAGTAAGTATCTTAAAACCTATGGATTGCTATGTCTCTGAAAGTGAATCAATCGTGAGTACAGGGGCAAAAACGCAGCAGTGATAGGATTGGAGAGTTTTGGTGAGCAAATGAAGACCCTTTGAAGTCATATTGCATGGTACCCATTCCACGGGTCTCAACTCTCCAGGTTTAAGGGATTCTTCCTTCAGCTAAAACATGCATGTGGAACCCAGAGTATGATCAACCGTGTGATCGGGAGACGTGTTGAAATATGTCTCAGTTCTCGTCCCCTGGTACTCGGGTGCAACATTCCAGATGCTTTACTAACACTCTCCCGACTTGGAGAGTCAGTGCCTTTAACCTCCTGTTTGGCCCAGTTTGCAAATTCCGCGGAAGATGAACAGGAATAGGGAGAACCAATGAGAGACTAGCTGGAGGTGTCTGGACGGGAAAATTTAACTCTCATTTCCCACCAGGAAGAGGAATTAACCAAAGGCTCAGCGTGCCATGCCGGAACCAGATTAGGGCCTGAAGCAATCCTGCGGTGTTGCGGCCAGCTCACAAGAAAGCGAGTTGAAGAAAGGAGCTCAGGGGCACTGTAATTCACAAACCTGCAGAGTTATAAATGACAGCTATCATCCAAAAATATACTGAAGTAAGGCTGCCAAGAGGACTTGAAAGCCGGGCAGAATTGCAGGAAACCGATTTCAGGAGGTAGACTGGAATTGCATTTAAAGCATAGGAAAAGAGGCAGAAGGTCGACAATGATGCACTTGGCCAAAAAGGGCGTATGCGTTTTTTCCTGAATATATTCAGGAAAAAACGCATACGCCCTTTTTGGCCAACCAAGCAAGCTTGCAAAGGAAATCTGCACTACAATGAAGTCTCACTTCCCCCCCGTCAAAAGGGCCATCTGAAAAAAGTGTAAAATCCAGAAAGGCAGGACAGGCCATGGAGAACTGGGAGCCTTGTTATGCTGATGGGCGGGATGTAACTTGCCAACAGCCACTCGGGAGAAGTGTATGGTGTTTCCTGAAACATCTAAAAAACAAAGCAACAGAGCCTAGGGCACTTCCACTTATGGTCCTATAGCTTAGGGAAATTAAAATCAAAAAGACACAGCCACCCCAAAGTTTGGGATGGCTCTGTTTACAAGAAACTCGTTTACGGTACAAGTTCAATATCGCATAAAGCGAAAAATGGATAAAGAAGTTGTGGTACTTACGTACAATGCAATATCACTCAGCAATGACATCTATGTCATCAGGCCCATAGCAGCATAATGAGTGGATTCAGGTATGATGATTCTAACTGAAATAAGTCACACAGAAAAGGAAACATCATAAGATATCACTAATACACGGAATGTAAACTTGGCTACACAGGAACTGAATTTCAAAACAGAACATGGTCCCAAATTTAGAAAACCAACTTATGCTTGCTTAAGGGGAAAGGTGAGTTGGGGTGCTGCATAAAACCAGAGATTGAAATGAGCACAGATAAAGTTCCTTAAGCCAAATATGTAATAGACAAGAGCTACTCCTTGCTCAATGAAATGGACTCAAAACCCCATATTAAACGCCTAATAATGTACCTGACTAGTAAGTATCTTAAAACCTATGGATTGCTATGTCTCTGAAAGTGAATCAATCGTGAGTACAGGGGCAAAAACGCAGCAGTGATAGGATTGGAGAGTTTTGGTGAGCAAATGAAGACCCTTTGAAGTCATATTGCATGGTACCCATTCCACGGGTCTCAACTCTCCAGGTTTAAGGGATTCTTCCTTCAGCTAAAACATGCATGTGGAACCCAGAGTATGATCAACCGTGTGATCGGGAGACGTGTTGAAATATGTCTCAGTTCTCGTCCCCTGGTACTCGGGTGCAACATTCCAGATGCTTTACTAACACTCTCCCGACTTGGAGAGTCAGTGCCTTTAACCTCCTGTTTGGCCCAGTTTGCAAATTCCGCGGAAGATGAACAGGAATAGGGAGAACCAATGAGAGACTAGCTGGAGGTGTCTGGACGGGAAAATTTAACTCTCATTTCCCACCAGGAAGAGGAATTAACCAAAGGCTCAGCGTGCCATGCCGGAACCAGATTAGGGCCTGAAGCAATCCTGCGGTGTTGCGGCCAGCTCACAAGAAAGCGAGTTGAAGAAAGGAGCTCAGGGGCACTGTAATTCACAAACCTGCAGAGTTATAAATGACAGCTATCATCCAAAAATATACTGAAGTAAGGCTGCCAAGAGGACTTGAAAGCCGGGCAGAATTGCAGGAAACCGATTTCAGGAGGTAGACTGGAATTGCATTTAAAGCATAGGAAAAGAGGCAGAAGGTCGACAATGATGCACTTGGCCAAAAAGGGCGTATGCGTTTTTTCCTGAATATATTCAGGAAAAAACGCATACGCCCTTTTTGGCCAACCAAGCAAGCTTGCAAAGGAAATCTGCACTACAATGAAGTCTCACTTCCCCCCCGTCAAAAGGGCCATCAGAAAAAAGTGTAAAATCCAGAAAGGCAGGACAGGCCATGGAGAACTGGGAGCCTTGTTATGCTGATGGGCGGGATGTAACTTGCCAACAGCCACTCGGGAGAAGTGTATGGTGTTTCCTGAAACATCTAAAAAACAAAGCAACAGAGCCTAGGGCACTTCCACTTATGGTCCTATAGCTTAGGGAAATTAAAATCAAAAAGACACAGCCACCCCAAAGTTTGGGATGGCTCTGTTTACAAGAAACTCGTTTACGGTACAAGTTCAATATCGCATAAAGCGAAAAATGGATAAAGAAGTTGTGGTACTTACGTACAATGCAATATCACTCAGCAATGACATCTATGTCATCAGGCCCATAGCAGCATAATGAGTGGATTCAGGTATGATGATTCTAACTGAAATAAGTCACACAGAAAAAGAAACATCATAAGATATCACTAATACACGGAATGTAAACTTGGCTACACAGGAACTGAATTTCAAAACAGAACATGGTCCCAAATTTAGAAAACCAACTTATGCTTGCTTAAGGGGAAAGGTGAGTTGGGGTGCTGCATAAAACCAGAGATTGAAATGAGCACAGATAAAGTTCCTTAAGCCAAATATGTAATAGACAAGAGCTACTCCTTGCTCAACGAAATGGACTCAAAACCCCATATTAAACGCCTAATAATGTACCTGACTAGTAAGTATCTTAAAACCTATGGATTGCTATGTCTCTGAAAGTGAATCAATCGTGAGTACAGGGGCAAAAACGCAGCAGTGATAGGATTGGAGAGTTTTGGTGAGCAAATGAAGACCCTTTGAAGTCATATTGCATGGTACCCATTCCACGGGTCTCAACTCTCCAGGTTTAAGGGATTCTTCCTTCAGCTAAAACATGCATGTGGAACCCAGAGTATGATCAACCGTGTGATCGGGAGACGTGTTGAAATATGTCTCAGTTCTCGTCCCCTGGTACTCGGGTGCAACATTCCAGATGCTTTACTAACACTCTCCCGACTTGGAGAGTCAGTGCCTTTAACCTCCTCTTTGGCCCAGTTTGCAAATTCCACGGAAGATGAACAGGAATAGGGAGAACCAATGAGAGACTAGCTGGAGGTGTCTGGACGGGAAAATTTAACTCTCATTTCCCACCAGGAAGAGGAATTAACCAAAGGCTCAGCGTGCCATGCCGGAACCAGATTAGGGCCTGAAGCAATCCTGCGGTGTTGCGGCCAGCTCACAAGAAAGCGAGTTGAAGAAAGGAGCTCAGGGGCACTGTAATTCACAAACCTGCAGAGTTATAAATGACAGCTATCATCCAAAAATATACTGAAGTAAGGCTGCCAAGAGGACTTGAAAGCCGGGCAGAATTGCAGGAAACCGATTTCAGGAGGTAGACTGGAATTGCATTTAAAGCATAGGAAAAGAGGCAGAAGGTCGACAATGATGCACTTGGCCAAAAAGGGCGTATGCGTTTTTTCCTGAATATATTCAGGAAAAAACGCATACGCCCTTTTTGGCCAACCAAGCAAGCTTGCAAAGGAAATCTGCACTACAATGAAGTCTCACTTCCCCCCCGTCAAAAGGGCCATCAGAAAAAAGTGTAAAATCCAGAAAGGCAGGACAGGCCATGGAGAACTGGGAGCCTTGTTATGCTGATGGGCGGGATGTAACTTGCCAACAGCCACTCGGGAGAAGTGTATGGTGTTTCCTGAAACATCTAAAAAACAAAGCAACAGAGCCTAGGGCACTTCCACTTATGGTCCTATAGCTTAGGGAAATTAAAATCAAAAAGACACAGCCACCCCAAAGTTTGGGATGGCTCTGTTTACAAGAAACTCGTTTACGGTACAAGTTCAATATCGCATAAAGCGAAAAATGGATAAAGAAGTTGTGGTACTTACGTACAATGCAATATCACTCAGCAATGACATCTATGTCATCAGGCCCATAGCAGCATAATGAGTGGATTCAGGTATGATGATTCTAACTGAAATAAGTCACACAGAAAAAGAAACATCATAAGATATCACTAATACACGGAATGTAAACTTGGCTACACAGGAACTGAATTTCAAAACAGAACATGGTCCCAAATTTAGAAAACCAACTTATGCTTGCTTAAGGGGAAAGGTGAGTTGGGGTGCTGCATAAAACCAGAGATTGAAATGAGCACAGATAAAGTTCCTTAAGCCAAATATGTAATAGACAAGAGCTACTCCTTGCTCAACGAAATGGACTCAAAACCCCATATTAAACGCCTAATAATGTACCTGACTAGTAAGTATCTTAAAACCTATGGATTGCTATGTCTCTGAAAGTGAATCAATCGTGAGTACAGGGGCAAAAACGCAGCAGTGATAGGATTGGAGAGTTTTGGTGAGCAAATGAAGACCCTTTGAAGTCATATTGCATGGTACCCATTCCACGGGTCTCAACTCTCCAGGTTTAAGGGATTCTTCCTTCAGCTAAAACATGCATGTGGAACCCAGAGTATGATCAACCGTGTGATCGGGAGACGTGTTGAAATATGTCTCAGTTCTCGTCCCCTGGTACTCGGGTGCAACATTCCAGATGCTTTACTAACACTCTCCCGACTTGGAGAGTCAGTGCCTTTAACCTCCTCTTTGGCCCAGTTTGCAAATTCCACGGAAGATGAACAGGAATAGGGAGAACCAATGAGAGACTAGCTGGAGGTGTCTGGACGGGAAAATTTAACTCTCATTTCCCACCAGGAAGAGGAATTAACCAAAGGCTCAGCGTGCCATGCCGGAACCAGATTAGGGCCTGAAGCAATCCTGCGGTGTTGCGGCCAGCTCACAAGAAAGCGAGTTGAAGAAAGGAGCTCAGGGGCACTGTAATTCACAAACCTGCAGAGTTATAAATGACAGCTATCATCCAAAAATATACTGAAGTAAGGCTGCCAAGAGGACTTGAAAGCCGGGCAGAATTGCAGGAAACCGATTTCAGGAGGTAGACTGGAATTGCATTTAAAGCATAGGAAAAGAGGCAGAAGGTCGACAATGATGCACTTGGCCAAAAAGGGCGTATGCGTTTTTTCCTGAATATATTCAGGAAAAAACGCATACGCCCTTTTTGGCCAACCAAGCAAGCTTGCAAAGGAAATCTGCACTACAATGAAGTCTCACTTCCCCCCCGTCAAAAGGGCCATCTGAAAAAAGTGTAAAATCCAGAAAGGCAGGACAGGCCATGGAGAACTGGGAGCCTTGTTATGCTGATGGGCGGGATGTAACTTGCCAACAGCCACTCGGGAGAAGTGTATGGTGTTTCCTGAAACATCTAAAAAACAAAGCAACAGAGCCTAGGGCACTTCCACTTATGGTCCTATAGCTTAGGGAAATTAAAATCAAAAAGACACAGCCACCCCAAAGTTTGGGATGGCTCTGTTTACAAGAAACTCGTTTACGGTACAAGTTCAATATCGCATAAAGCGAAAAATGGATAAAGAAGTTGTGGTACTTACGTACAATGCAATATCACTCAGCAATGACATCTATGTCATCAGGCCCATAGCAGCATAATGAGTGGATTCAGGTATGATGATTCTAACTGAAATAAGTCACACAGAAAAAGAAACATCATAAGATATCACTAATACACGGATTGTAAACTTGGCTACACAGGAACTGAATTTCAAAACAGAACATGGTCCCAAATTTAGAAAACCAACTTATGCTTGCTTAAGGGGAAAGGTGAGTTGGGGTGCTGCATAAAACCAGAGATTGAAATGAGCACAGATAAAGTTCCTTAAGCCAAATATGTAATAGACAAGAGCTACTCCTTGCTCAACGAAATGGACTCAAAACCCCATATTAAACGCCTAATAATGTACCTGACTAGTAAGTATCTTAAAACCTATGGATTGCTATGTCTCTGAAAGTGAATCAATCGTGAGTACAGGGGCAAAAACGCAGCAGTGATAGGATTGGAGAGTTTTGGTGAGCAAATGAAGACCCTTTGAAGTCATATTGCATGGTACCCATTCCACGGGTCTCAACTCTCCAGGTTTAAGGGATTCTTCCTTCAGCTAAAACATGCATGTGGAACCCAGAGTATGATCAACCGTGTGATCGGGAGACGTGTTGAAATATGTCTCAGTTCTCGTCCCCTGGTACTCGGGTGCAACATTCCAGATGCTTTACTAACACTCTCCCGACTTGGAGAGTCAGTGCCTTTAACCTCCTGTTTGGCCCAGTTTGCAAATTCCGCGGAAGATGAACAGGAATAGGGAGAACCAATGAGAGACTAGCTGGAGGTGTCTGGACGGGAAAATTTAACTCTCATTTCCCACCAGGAAGAGGAATTAACCAAAGGCTCAGCGTGCCATGCCGGAACCAGATTAGGGCCTGAAGCAATCCTGCGGTGTTGCGGCCAGCTCACAAGAAAGCGAGTTGAAGAAAGGAGCTCAGGGGCACTGTAATTCACAAACCTGCAGAGTTATAAATGACAGCTATCATCCAAAAATATACTGAAGTAAGGCTGCCAAGAGGACTTGAAAGCCGGGCAGAATTGCAGGAAACCGATTTCAGGAGGTAGACTGGAATTGCATTTAAAGCATAGGAAAAGAGGCAGAAGGTCGACAATGATGCACTTGGCCAAAAAGGGCGTATGCGTTTTTTCCTGAATATATTCAGGAAAAAACGCATACGCCCTTTTTGGCCAACCAAGCAAGCTTGCAAAGGAAATCTGCACTACAATGAAGTCTCACTTCTCACTTCCCCCCCCCGTCAAAAGGGCCATCTGAAAAATGTGTAAAATCCAGAAAGGCAGGACAGGCCATGGAGAACTGGGAGCCTTGTTATGCTGATGGGCGGGATGTAACTTGCCAACAGCCACTCGGGAGAAGTGTATGGTGTTTCCTGAAACATCTAAAAAACAAAGCAACAGAGCCTAGGGCACTTCCACTTATGGTCCTATAGCTTAGGGAAATTAAAATCAAAAAGACACAGCCACCCCAAAGTTTGGGATGGCTCTGTTTACAAGAAACTCGTTTACGGTACAAGTTCAATATCGCATAAAGCGAAAAATGGATAAAGAAGTTGTGGTACTTACGTACAATGCAATATCACTCAGCAATGACATCTATGTCATCAGGCCCATAGCAGCATAATGAGTGGATTCAGGTATGATGATTCTAACTGAAATAAGTCACACAGAAAAAGAAACATCATAAGATATCACTAATACACGGAATGTAAACTTGGCTACACAGGAACTGAATTTCAAAACAGAACATGGTCCCAAATTTAGAAAACCAACTTATGCTTGCTTAAGGGGAAAGGTGAGTTGGGGTGCTGCATAAAACCAGAGATTGAAATGAGCACAGATAAAGTTCCTTAAGCCAAATATGTAATAGACAAGAGCTACTCCTTGCTCAACGAAATGGACTCAAAACCCCATATTAAACGCCTAATAATGTACCTGACTAGTAAGTATCTTAAAACCTATGGATTGCTATGTCTCTGAAAGTGAATCAATCGTGAGTACAGGGGCAAAAACGCAGCAGTGATAGGATTGGAGAGTTTTGGTGAGCAAATGAAGACCCTTTGAAGTCATATTGCATGGTACCCATTCCACGGGTCTCAACTCTCCAGGTTTAAGGGATTCTTCCTTCAGCTAAAACATGCATGTGGAACCCAGAGTATGATCAACCGTGTGATCGGGAGACGTGTTGAAATATGTCTCAGTTCTCGTCCCCTGGTACTCGGGTGCAACATTCCAGATGCTTTACTAACACTCTCCCGACTTGGAGAGTCAGTGCCTTTAACCTCCTGTTTGGCCCAGTTTGCAAATTCCGCGGAAGATGAACAGGAATAGGGAGAACCAATGAGAGACTAGCTGGAGGTGTCTGGACGGGAAAATTTAACTCTCATTTCCCACCAGGAAGAGGAATTAACCAAAGGCTCAGCGTGCCATGCCGGAACCAGATTAGGGCCTGAAGCAATCCTGCGGTGTTGCGGCCAGCTCACAAGAAAGCGAGTTGAAGAAAGGAGCTCAGGGGCACTGTAATTCACAAACCTGCAGAGTTATAAATGACAGCTATCATCCAAAAATATACTGAAGTAAGGCTGCCAAGAGGACTTGAAAGCCGGGCAGAATTGCAGGAAACCGATTTCAGGAGGTAGACTGGAATTGCATTTAAAGCATAGGAAAAGAGGCAGAAGGTCGACAATGATGCACTTGGCCAAAAAGGGCGTATGCGTTTTTTCCTGAATATATTCAGGAAAAAACGCATACGCCCTTTTTGGCCAACCAAGCAAGCTTGCAAAGGAAATCTGCACTACAATGAAGTCTCACTTCCCCCCCGTCAAAAGGGCCATCTGAAAAAAGTGTAAAATCCAGAAAGGCAGGACAGGCCATGGAGAACTGGGAGCCTTGTTATGCTGATGGGCGGGATGTAACTTGCCAACAGCCACTCGGGAGAAGTGTATGGTGTTTCCTGAAACATCTAAAAAACAAAGCAACAGAGCCTAGGGCACTTCCACTTATGGTCCTATAGCTTAGGGAAATTAAAATCAAAAAGACACAGCCACCCCAAAGTTTGGGATGGCTCTGTTTACAAGAAACTCATTTACGGTGCAAGTTCAATATCGCATAAAGCGAAAAATGGATAAAGAATTTGTGGTACTTACGTACAATGCAATATCACTCAGCAATGACATCTATGTCATCAGGCCCATAGCAGCATAATGAGTGGATTCAGGTATGATGATTCTAACTGAAATAAGTCACACAGAATAAGAAACATCATAAGATATCACTAATACACGGAATGTAAACTTGGCTACACAGGAACTGGATTACAAAACAGAACAGAGTCTCAAATTTAGAAAAACCAACTTATGCTTGCTTAAGGGGAAAGGTGAGTTGGGGTGCTGCATAAAACCAGAGATTGAAATGAGCACAGATAAAGTTCCTTAAGCCAAATATGTAATAGACAAGAGCTACTCCTTGCTCAACGAAATGGACTCAAAACCCCATATTAAACGCCTAATAATGTACCTGACTAGTAAGTATCTTAAAACCTATGGATTGCTATGTCTCTGAAAGTGAATCAATCGTGAGTACAGGGGCAAAAACGCAGCAGTGATAGGATTGGAGAGTTTTGGTGAGCAAATGAAGACCCTTTGAAGTCATATTGCATGGTACCCATTCCACGGGTCTCAACTCTCCAGGTTTAAGGGATTCTTCCTTCAGCTAAAACATGCATGTGGAACCCAGAGTATGATCAACCGTGTGATCGGGAGACGTGTTGAAATATGTCTCAGTTCTCGTCCCCTGGTACTCGGGTACAACATTCCAGATGCTTTACTAACACTCTCCCGACTTGGAGAGTCAGTGCCTTTAACCTCCTGTTTGGCCCAGTTTGCAAATTCCGCGGAAGATGAACAGGAATAGGGAGAACCAATGAGAGACTAGCTGGAGGTGTCTGGACGGGAAAATTTAACTCTCATTTCCCACCAGGAAGAGGAATTAACCAAAGGCTCAGCATGCCATGCCGGAACCAGATTAGGGCCTGAAGCAATCCTGCGGTGTTGCGGCCAGCTCACAAGAAAGCGAGTTGAAGAAAGGAGCTCAGGGGCACTGTAATTCACAAACCTGCAGAGTTATAAATGACAGCTATCATCCAAAAATATACTGAAGTAAGGCTGCCAAGAGGACTTGAAAGCCGGGCAGAATTGCAGGAAACCGATTTCAGGAGGTAGACTGGAATTGCATTTAAAGCATAGGAAAAGAGGCAGAAGGTCGACAATGATGCACTTGGCCAAAAAGGGCGTATGCGTTTTTTCCTGAATATATTCAGGAAAAAACGCATACGCCCTTTTTGGCCAACCAAGCAAGCTTGCAAAGGAAATCTGCACTACAATGAAGTCTCACTCCCCCCCCCCCATCAAAAGGGCCATCTGAAAAAAGTGTAAAATCCAGAAAGGCAGGACAGGCCATGGAGAACAGGGAGCCTTGTTATGCTGATGGGCGGGATGTAAATTGCCAACAGCCACTCGGGAGAAGTGTATGGTGTTTCCTGAAACATCTAAAAAACAAAGCAACAGAGCCTAGGGCACTTCCACTTATGGTCCTATAGCTTAGGGAAATTAAAATCAAAAAGACACAGCCACCCCAAAGTTTGGGATGGCTCTGTTTACAAGAAACTCGTTTACGGTACAAGTTCAATATCGCATAAAGCGAAAAATGGATAAAGAAGTTGTGGTACTTACGTACAATGCAATATCACTCAGCAATGACATCTATGTCATCAGGCCCATAGCAGCATAATGAGTGGATTCAGGTATGATGATTCTAACTGAAATAAGTCACACAGAAAAGGAAACATCATAAGATATCACTAATACACGGAATGTAAACTTGGCTACACAGGAACTGAATTTCAAAACAGAACATGGTCCCAAATTTAGAAAACTAACTTATGCTTGCTTAAGGGGAAAGGTGAGTTGGGGTGCTGCATAAAACCAGAGATTGAAATGAGCACAGATAAAGTTCCTTAAGCCAAATATGTAATAGACAAGAGCTACTCCTTGCTCAACGAAATGGACTCAAAACCCCATATTAAACGCCTAATAATGTACCTGACTAGTAAGTATCTTAAAACCTATTGATTGCTATGTCTCTGAAAGTGAATCAATCGTGAGTACAGGGGCAAAAACGCAGCAGTGATAGGATTGGAGAGTTTTGGTGAGCAAATGAAGACCCTTTGAAGTCATATTGCATGGTACCCATTCCACGGGTCTCAACTCTCCAGGTTTAAGGGATTCTTCCTTCAGCTAAAACATGCATGTGGAACCCAGAGTATGATCAACCGTGTGATCGGGAGACGTGTTGAAATATGTCTCAGTTCTCGTCCCCTGGTACTCGGGTGCAACATTCCAGATGCTTTACTAACACTCTCCCGACTTGGAGAGTCAGTGCCTTTAACCTCCTGTTTGGCCCAGTTTGCAAATTCCGCGGAAGATGAACAGGAATAGGGAGAACCAATGAGAGACTAGCTGGAGGTGTCTGGACGGGAAAATTTAACTCTCATTTCCCACCAGGAAGAGGAATTAACCAAAGGCTCAGCGTGCCATGCCGGAACCAGATTAGGGCCTGAAGCAATCCTGCGGTGTTGCGGCCAGCTCACAAGAAAGCGAGTTGAAGAAAGGAGCTCAGGGGCACTGTAATTCACAAACCTGCAGAGTTATAAATGACAGCTATCATCCAAAAATATACTGAAGTAAGGCTGCCAAGAGGACTTGAAAGCCGGGCAGAATTGCAGGAAACCGATTTCAGGAGGTAGACTGGAATTGCATTTAAAGCATAGGAAAAGAGGCAGAAGGTCGACAATGATGCACTTGGCCAAAAAGGGCGTATGCGTTTTTTCCTGAATATATTCAGGAAAAAACGCATACGCCCTTTTTGGCCAACCAAGCAAGCTTGCAAAGGAAATCTGCACTACAATGAAGTCTCACTTCCCCCCCGTCAAAAGGGCCATCAGAAAAAAGTGTAAAATCCAGAAAGGCAGGACAGGCCATGGAGAACTGGGAGCCTTGTTATGCTGATGGGCGGGATGTAACTTGCCAACAGCCACTCGGGAGAAGTGTATGGTGTTTCCTGAAACATCTAAAAAACAAAGCAACAGAGCCTAGGGCACTTCCACTTATGGTCCTATAGCTTAGGGAAATTAAAATCAAAAAGACACAGCCACCCCAAAGTTTGGGATGGCTCTGTTTACAAGAAACTCGTTTACGGTACAAGTTCAATATCGCATAAAGCGAAAAATGGATAAAGAAGTTGTGGTACTTACGTACAATGCAATATCACTCAGCAATGACATCTATGTCATCAGGCCCATAGCAGCATAATGAGTGGATTCAGGTATGATGATTCTAACTGAAATAAGTCACACAGAAAAAGAAACATCATAAGATATCACTAATACACGGAATGTAAACTTGGCTACACAGGAACTGAATTTCAAAACAGAACATGGTCCCAAATTTAGAAAACCAACTTATGCTTGCTTAAGGGGAAAGGTGAGTTGGGGTGCTGCATAAAACCAGAGATTGAAATGAGCACAGATAAAGTTCCTTAAGCCAAATATGTAATAGACAAGAGCTACTCCTTGCTCAACGAAATGGACTCAAAACCCCATATTAAACGCCTAATAATGTACCTGACTAGTAAGTATCTTAAAACCTATTGATTGCTATGTCTCTGAAAGTGAATCAATCGTGAGTACAGGGGCAAAAACGCAGCAGTGATAGGATTGGAGAGTTTTGGTGAGCAAATGAAGACCCTTTGAAGTCATATTGCATGGTACCCATTCCACGGGTCTCAACTCTCCAGGTTTAAGGGATTCTTCCTTCAGCTAAAACATGCATGTGGAACCCAGAGTATGATCAACCGTGTGATCGGGAGACGTGTTGAAATATGTCTCAGTTCTCGTCCCCTGGTACTCGGGTGCAACATTCCAGATGCTTTACTAACACTCTCCCGACTTGGAGAGTCAGTGCCTTTAACCTCCTGTTTGGCCCAGTTTGCAAATTCCGCGGAAGATGAACAGGAATAGGGAGAACCAATGAGAGACTAGCTGGAGGTGTCTGGACGGGAAAATTTAACTCTCATTTCCCACCAGGAAGAGGAATTAACCAAAGGCTCAGCGTGCCATGCCGGAACCAGATTAGGGCCTGAAGCAATCCTGCGGTGTTGCGGCCAGCTCACAAGAAAGCGAGTTGAAGAAAGGAGCTCAGGGGCACTGTAATTCACAAACCTGCAGAGTTATAAATGACAGCTATCATCCAAAAATATACTGAAGTAAGGCTGCCAAGAGGACTTGAAAGCCGGGCAGAATTGCAGGAAACCGATTTCAGGAGGTAGACTGGAATTGCATTTAAAGCATAGGAAAAGAGGCAGAAGGTCGACAATGATGCACTTGGCCAAAAAGGGCGTATGCGTTTTTTCCTGAATATATTCAGGAAAAAACGCATACGCCCTTTTTGGCCAACCAAGCAAGCTTGCAAAGGAAATCTGCACTACAATGAAGTCTCACTTCCCCCCCGTCAAAAGGGCCATCAGAAAAAAGTGTAAAATCCAGAAAGGCAGGACAGGCCATGGAGAACTGGGAGCCTTGTTATGCTGATGGGCGGGATGTAACTTGCCAACAGCCACTCGGGAGAAGTGTATGGTGTTTCCTGAAACATCTAAAAAACAAAGCAACAGAGCCTAGGGCACTTCCACTTATGGTCCTATAGCTTAGGGAAATTAAAATCAAAAAGACACAGCCACCCCAAAGTTTGGGATGGCTCTGTTTACAAGAAACTCGTTTACGGTACAAGTTCAATATCGCATAAAGCGAAAAATGGATAAAGAAGTTGTGGTACTTACGTACAATGCAATATCACTCAGCAATGACAGCTATGTCATCAGGCCCATAGCAGCATAATGAGTGGATTCAGGTATGATGATTCTAACTGAAATAAGTCACACAGAAAAAGAAACATCATAAGATATCACTAATACACGGAATGTAAACTTGGCTACACAGGAACTGAATTTCAAAACAGAACATGGTCCCAAATTTAGAAAACCAACTTATGCTTGCTTAAGGGGAAAGGTGAGTTGGGGTGCTGCATAAAACCAGAGATTGAAATGAGCACAGATAAAGTTCCTTAAGCCAAATATGTAATAGACAAGAGCTACTCCTTGCTCAACGAAATGGACTCAAAACCCCATATTAAACGCCTAATAATGTACCTGACTAGTAAGTATCTTAAAACCTATGGATTGCTATGTCTCTGAAAGTGAATCAATCGTGAGTACAGGGGCAAAAACGCAGCAGTGATAGGATTGGAGAGTTTTGGTGAGCAAATGAAGACCCTTTGAAGTCATATTGCATGGTACCCATTCCACGGGTCTCAACTCTCCAGGTTTAAGGGATTCTTCCTTCAGCTAAAACATGCATGTGGAACCCAGAGTATGATCAACCGTGTGATCGGGAGACGTGTTGAAATATGTCTCAGTTCTCATCCCCTGGTACTCGGGTGCAACATTCCAGATGCTTTACTAACACTCTCCCGACTGGGAGAGTCAGTGCCTTTAACCTCCTGTTTGGTCCAGTTTGCAAATTCCGCGGAAGATGAACAGGAATAGGGAGAACCAATGAGAGACTAGCTGGAGGTGTCTGGACGGGAAAATTTAACTCTCATTTCCCACCAGGAAGAGGAATTAACCAAAGGCTCAGCGTGCCATGCCGGAACCAGATTAGGGCCTGAAGCAATCCTGCGGTGTTGCGGCCAGCTCACAAGAAAGCAAGTTGAAGAAAGGAGCTCAGGGGCACTGTAATTCACAAACCTGCAGAGTTATAAATGACAGCTATCATCCAAAAATATACTGAAGTAAGGCTGCCAAGAGGACTTGAAAGCCGGGCAGAATTGCAGGAAACCGATTTCAGGAGGTAGACTGGAATTGCATTTAAAGCATAGGAAAAGAGGCAGAAGGTCGACAATGATGCACTTGGCCAAAAAGGGCGTATGCGTTTTTTCCTGAATATATTCAGGAAAAAACGCATACGCCCTTTTTGGCCAACCAAGCAAGCTTGCAAAGGAAATCTGCACTACAATGAAGTCTCACTTCCCCACCGTCAAAAGGGCCATCAGAAAAAAGTGTAAAATCCAGAAAGGCAGGACAGGCCATGGAGAACTGGGAGCCTTGTTATGCTGATGGGCGGGATGTAACTTGCCAACAGCCACTCGGGAGAAGTGTATGGTGTTTCCTGAAACATCTAAAAAACAAAGCAACAGAGCCTAGGGCACTTCCACTTATGGTCCTATAGCTTAGGGAAATTAAAATCAAAAAGACACAGCCACCCCAAAGTTTGGGATGGCTCTGTTTACAAGAAACTCGTTTACGGTACAAGTTCAATATCGCATAAAGCGAAAAATGGATAAAGAAGTTGTGGTACTTACGTACAATGCAATATCACTCAGCAATGACATCTATGTCATCAGGCCCATAGCAGCATAATGAGTGGATTCAGGTATGATGATTCTAACTGAAATAAGTCACACAGAAAAAGAAACATCATAAGATATCACTAATACACGGATTGTAAACTTGACTACACAGGAACTGAATTTCAAATCAGAACATGGTCCCAAATTTAGAAAACCAACTTATGCTTGCTTAAGGGGAAAGGTGAGTTGGGGTGCTGCATAAAACCAGAGATTGAAATGAGCACAGATAAAGTTCCTTAAGCCAAATATGTAATAGACAAGAGCTACTCCTTGCTCAACGAAATGGACTCAAAACCCCATATTAAACGCCTAATAATGTACCTGACTAGTAAGTATCTTAAAACCTATGGATTGCTATGTCTCTGAAAGTGAATCAATCGTGAGTACAGGGGCAAAAACGCAGCAGTGATAGGATTGGAGAGTTTTGGTGAGCAAATGAAGACCCTTTGAAGTCATATTGCATGGTACCCATTCCACGGGTCTCAACTCTCCAGGTTTAAGGGATTCTTCCTTCAGCTAAAACATGCATGTGGAACCCAGAGTATGATCAACCGTGTGATCGGGAGACGTGTTGAAATATGTCTCAGTTCTCGTCCCCTGGTACTCGGGTGCAACATTCCAGATGCTTTACTAACACTCTCCCGACTTGGAGAGTCAGTGCCTTTAACCTCCTGTTTGGCCCAGTTTGCAAATTCCGCGGAAGATGAACAGGAATAGGGAGAACCAATGAGAGACTAGCTGGAGGTGTCTGGACGGGAAAATTTAACTCTCATTTCCCACCAGGAAGAGGAATTAACCAAAGGCTCAGCGTGCCATGCCGGAACCAGATTAGGGCCTGAAGCAATCCTGCGGTGTTGCGGCCAGCTCACAAGAAAGCGAGTTGAAGAAAGGAGCTCAGGGACACTGTAATTCACAAACCTGCAGAGTTATAAATGACAGCTATCATCCAAAAATATACTGAAGTAAGGCTGCCAAGAGGACTTGAAAGCCGGGCAGAATTGCAGGAAACCGATTTCAGGAGGTAGACTGGAATTGCATTTAAAGCATAGGAAAAGAGGCAGAAGGTCGACAATGATGCACTTGGCCAAAAAGGGCGTATGCGTTTTTTCCTGAATATATTCAGGAAAAAACGCATACGCCCTTTTTGGCCAACCAAGCAAGCTTGCAAAGGAAATCTGCACTACAATGAAGTCTCACTTCCCCCCCCGTCAAAAGGGCCATCTGAAAAATGTGTAAAATCCAGAAAGGCAGGACAGGCCATGGAGAACTGGGAGCCTTGTTATGCTGATGGGCGGGATGTAACTTGCCAACAGCCACTCGGGAGAAGTGTATGGTGTTTCCTGAAACATCTAAAAAACAAAGCAACAGAGCCTAGGGCACTTCCACTTATGGTCCTATAGCTTAGGGAAATTAAAATCAAAAAGACACAGCCACCCCAAAGTTTGGGATGGCTCTGTTTACAAGAAACTCGTTTACGGTACAAGTTCAATATCGCATAAAGCGAAAAATGGATAAAGAAGTTGTGGTACTTACGTACAATGCAATATCACTCAGCAATGACATCTATGTCATCAGGCCCATAGCAGCATAATGAGTGGATTCAGGTATGATGATTCTAACTGAAATAAGTCACACAGAAAAAGAAACATCATAAGATATCACTAATACACGGAATGTAAACTTGGCTACACAGGAACTGAATTTCAAAACAGAACATGGTCCCAAATTTAGAAAACCAACTTATGCTTGCTTAAGGGGAAAGGTGAGTTGGGGTGCTGCATAAAACCAGAGATTGAAATGAGCACAGATAAAGTTCCTTAAGCCAAATATGTAATAGACAAGAGCTACTCCTTGCTCAACGAAATGGACTCAAAACCCCATATTAAACGCCTAATAATGTACCTGACTAGTAAGTATCTTAAAACCTATGGATTGCTATGTCTCTGAAAGTGAATCAATCGTGAGTACAGGGGCAAAAACGCAGCAGTGATGGATTGGAGAGTTTTGGTGAGCAAATGAAGACCCTTTGAAGTCATATTGCATGGTACCCATTCCACGGGTCTCAACTCTCCAGGTTTAAGGGATTCTTCCTTCAGCTAAAACATGCATGTGGAACCCAGAGTATGATCAACCGTGTGATCGGGAGACGTGTTGAAATATGTCTCAGTTCTCGTCCCCTGGTACTCGGGTGCAACATTCCAGATGCTTTACTAACACTCTCCCGACTTGGAGAGTCAGTGCCTTTAACCTCCTGTTTGGCCCAGTTTGCAAATTCCGCGGAAGATGAACAGGAATAGGGAGAACCAATGAGAGACTAGCTGGAGGTGTCTGGACGGGAAAATTTAACTCTCATTTCCCACCAGGAAGAGGAATTAACCAAAGGCTCAGCGTGCCATGCCGGAACCAGATTAGGGCCTGAAGCAATCCTGCGGTGTTGCGGCCAGCTCACAAGAAAGCGAGTTGAAGAAAGGAGCTCAGGGGCACTGTAATTCACAAACCTGCAGAGTTATAAATGACAGCTATCATCCAAAAATATACTGAAGTAAGGCTGCCAAGAGGACTTGAAAGCCGGGCAGAATTGCAGGAAACCGATTTCAGGAGGTAGACTGGAATTGCATTTAAAGCATAGGAAAAGAGGCAGAAGGTCGACAATGATGCACTTGGCCAAAAAGGGCGTATGCGTTTTTTCCTGAATATATTCAGGAAAAAACGCATACGCCCTTTTTGGCCAACCAAGCAAGCTTGCAAAGGAAATCTGCACTACAATGAAGTCTCACTTCCCCCCCCCCCCCCCCCGTCAAAAGGGCCATCTGAAAAAAGTGTAAAATCCAGAAAGGCAGGACAGGCCATGGAGACCTGGGAGCCTTGTTATGCTGATGGGCGGGATGTAAATTGCCAACAGCCACTTGGGAGAAGTGTATGGTGTTTCCTGAAACATCTAAAAAACAAAGCAACAGAGCCTAGGGCACTTCCACTTATGGTCCTATAGCTTAGGGAAATTAAAATCAAAAAGACACAGCCACCCCAAAGTTTGGGATGGCTCTGTTTACAAGAAACTCGTTTACAGTACAAGTTCAATATCGCATAAAGCGAAAAATGGATAAAGAAGTTGTGGTACTTACGTACAATGCAATATCACTCAGCAATGACATCTATGTCATCAGGCCCATAGCAGCATAATGAGTGGATTCAGGTATGATGATTCTAACTGAAATAACTCACACAGAAAAAGAAACATCATAAGATATCACTAATACACGGAATGTAAACTTGGCTACACAGGAACTGAATTTCAAAACAGAACATGGTCCCAAATTTAGAAAACCAACTTATGCTTGCTTAAGGGGAAAGGTGAGTTGGGGTGCTGCATAAAACCAGAGATTGAAATGAGCACAGATAAAGTTCCTTAAGCCAAATATGTAATAGACAAGAGCTACTCCTTGCTCAACGAAATGGACTCAAAACCCCATATTAAACGCCTAATAATGTACCTGACTAGTAAGTATCTTAAAACCTATGGATTGCTATGTCTCTGAAAGTGAATCAATCGTGAGCACAGGGGCAAAAACGCAGCAGTGATAGGATTGGAGAGTTTTGGTGAGCAAATGAAGACCCTTTGAAGTCATATTGCATGGTACCCATTCCACGGGTCTCAACTCTCCAGGTTTAAGGGATTCTTCCTTCAGCTAAAACATGCATGTGGAACCCAGAGTATGATCAACCGTGTGATCGGGAGACGTGTTGAAATATGTCTCAGTTCTCGTCCCCTGGTACTCGGGTGCAACATTCCAGATGCTTTACTAACACTCTCCCGACTTGGAGAGTCAGTGCCTTTAACCTCCTGTTTGGCCCAGTTTGCAAATTCCGCGGAAGATGAACAGGAATAGGGAGAACCAATGAGAGACTAGCTGGAGGTGTCTGGACGGGAAAATTTAACTCTCATTTCCCACCAGGAAGAGGAATTAACCAAAGGCTCAGCATGCCATGCCGGAACCAGATTAGGGCCTGAAGAAATCCTGCGGTGTTGCGGCCAGCTCACAAGAAAGCGAGTTGAAGAAAGGAGCTCAGGGGCACTGTAATTCACAAACCTGCAGAGTTATAAATGACAGCTATCATCCAAAAATATACTGAAGTAAGGCTGCCAAGAGGACTTGAAAGCCGGGCAGAATTGCAGGAAACCGATTTCAGGAGGTAGACTGGAATTGCATTTAAAGCATAGGAAAAGAGGCAGAAGGTCGACAATGATGCACTTGGCCAAAAAGGGCGTATGCGTTTTTTCCTGAATATATTCAGGAAAAAACGCATACGCCCTTTTTGGCCAACCAAGCAAGCTTGCAAAGGAAATCTGCACTACAATGAAGTCTCACTTCCCCCCCGTCAAAAGGGCCATCTGAAAAAAGTGTAAAATCCAGAAAGGCAGGACAGGCCATGGAGAACTGGGAGCCTTGTTATGCTGATGGGCGGGATGTAACTTGCCAACAGCCACTCGGGAGAAGTGTATGGTGTTTCCTGAAACATCTAAAAAACAAAGCAACAGAGCCTAGGGCACTTCCACTTATGGTCCTATAGCTTAGGGAAATTAAAATCAAAAAGAAACAGCCACCCCAAAGTTTGGGATGGCTCTGTTTACAAGAAACTCGTTTACGGTACAAGTTCAATATCACATAAAGTGAAAAATGGATAAAGAAGTTGTGGTACTTACGTACAATGCAATATCACTCAGCAATGACATCTATGTCATCAGGCCCATAGCAGCATAATGAGTGGATTCAGGTATGATGATTCTAACTGAAATAAGTCACACAGAAAAAGAAACATCATAAGATATCACTAATACACGGATTGTAAACTTGGCTACACAGGAACTGAATTTCAAAACAGAACATGGTCCCAAATTTAGAAAACCAACTTATGCTTGCTTAAGGGGAAAGGTGAGTTGGGGTGCTGCATAAAACCAGAGATTGAAATGAGCACAGATAAAGTTCCTTAAGCCAAATATGTAATAGACAAGAGCTACTCCTTGCTCAACGAAATGGACTCAAAACCCCATATTAAACGCCTAATAATGTACCTGACTAGTAAGTATCTTAAAACCTATGGATTGCTATGTCTCTGAAAGTGAATCAATCGTGAGTACAGGGGCAAAAACGCAGCAGTGATAGGATTGGAGAGTTTTGGTGAGCAAATGAAGACCCTTTGAAGTCATATTGCATGGTACCCATTCCACGGGTCTCAACTCTCCAGGTTTAAGGGATTCTTCCTTCAGCTAAAACATGCATGTGGAACCCAGAGTATGATCAACCGTGTGATCGGGAGACGTGTTGAAATATGTCTCAGTTCTCGTCCCCTGGTACTCGGGTGCAACATTCCAGATGCTTTACTAACACTCTCCCGACTTGGAGAGTCAGTGCCTTTAACCTCCTGTTTGGCCCAGTTTGCAAATTCCGCGGAAGATGAACAGGAATAGGGAGAACCAATGAGAGACTAGCTGGAGGTGTCTGGACGGGAAAATTTAACTCTCATTTCCCACCAGGAAGAGGAATTAACCAAAGGCTCAGCGTGCCATGCCGGAACCAGATTAGGGCCTGAAGCAATCCTGCGGTGTTGCGGCCAGCTCACAAGAAAGCGAGTTGAAGAAAGGAGCTCAGGGACACTGTAATTCACAAACCTGCAGAGTTATAAATGACAGCTATCATCCAAAAATATACTGAAGTAAGGCTGCCAAGAGGACTTGAAAGCCGGGCAGAATTGCAGGAAACCGATTTCAGGAGGTAGACTGGAATTGCATTTAAAGCATAGGAAAAGAGGCAGAAGGTCGACAATGATGCACTTGGCCAAAAAGGGCGTATGCGTTTTTTCCTGAATATATTCAGGAAAAAACGCATACGCCCTTTTTGGCCAACCAAGCAAGCTTGCAAAGGAAATCTGCACTACAATGAAGTCTCACTTCCCCCCCCCCCCGTCAAAAGGGCCAACTGAAAAAAGTGTAAAATCCAGAAAGGCAGGACAGGCCATGGAGAACTGGGAGCCTTGTTATGCTGATGGGCGGGATGTCAATTGCCAACAGCCACTCGGGAGAAGTGTATGGTGTTTCCTGAAACATCTAAAAAACAAAGCAACAGAGCCTAGGGCACTTCCACTTATGGTCCTATAGCTTAGGGAAATTAAAATCAAAAAGACACAGCCACCCCAAAGTTTGGGATGGCTCTGTTTACAAGAAACTCGTTTACGGTACAAGTTCAATATCGCATAAAGCGAAAAATGGATAAAGAAGTTGTGGTACTTACGTACAATGCAATATCACTCAGCAATGACATCTATGTCATCAGGCCCATAGCAGCATAATGAGTGGATTCAGGTATGATGATTCTAACTGAAATAAGTCACACAGAAAAAGAAACATCATAAGATATCACTAATACACGGAATGTAAACTTGGCTACACAGGAACTGAATTTCAAAACAGAACATGGTCCCAAATTTAGAAAATCAACTTATGCTTGCTTAAGGGGAAAGGTGAGTTGGGGTGCTGCATAAAACCAGAGATTGAAATGAGCACAGATAAAGTTCCTTAAGCCAAATATGTAATAGACAAGAGCTACTCCTTGCTCAACGAAATGGACTCAAAACCCCATATTAAACGCCTAATAATGTACCTGACTAGTAAGTATCTTAAAACCTATGGATTGCTATGTCTCTGAAAGTGAATCAATCGTGAGTACAGGGGCAAAAACGCAGCAGTGATGGATTGGAGAGTTTTGGTGAGCAAATGAAGACCCTTTGAAGTCATATTGCATGGTACCCATTCCACGGGTCTCAACTCTCCAGGTTTAAGGGATTCTTCCTTCAGCTAAAACATGCATGTGGAACCCAGAGTATGATCAACCGTGTGATCGGGAGACGTGTTGAAATATGTCTCAGTTCTCGTCCCCTGGTACTCGGGTGCAACATTCCAGATGCTTTACTAACACTCTCCCGACTTGGAGAGTCAGTGCCTTTAACCTCCTGTTTGGCCCAGTTTGCAAATTCCGCGGAAGATGAACAGGAATAGGGAGAACCAATGAGAGACTAGCTGGAGGTGTCTGGACGGGAAAATTTAACTCTCATTTCCCACCAGGAAGAGGAATTAACCAAAGGCTCAGCGTGCCATGCCGGAACCACATTAGGGCCTGAAGCAATCCTGCGGTGTTGCGGCCAGCTCACAAGAAAGCGAGTTGAAGAAAGGAGCTCAGGGGCACTGTAATTCACAAACCTGCAGAGTTATAAATGACAGCTATCATCCAAAAATATACTGAAGTAAGGCTGCCAAGAGGACTTGAAAGCCGGGCAGAATTGCAGGAAACCGATTTCAGGAGGTAGACTGGAATTGCATTTAAAGCATAGGAAAAGAGGCAGAAGGTCGACAATGATGCACTTGGCCAAAAAGGGCGTATGCGTTTTTTCCTGAATATATTCAGGAAAAAACGCATACGCCCTTTTTGGCCAACCAAGCAAGCTTGCAAAGGAAATCTGCACTACAATGAAGTCTCACTTCCCCCCCCCCCCCCCCCGTCAAAAGGGCCATCTGAAAAAAGTGTAAAATCCAGAAAGGCAGGACAGGCCATAGAGACCTGGGAGCCTTGTTATGCTGATGGGCGGGATGTAAATTGCCAACAGCCACTTGGGAGAAGTGTATGGTGTTTCCTGAAACATCTAAAAAACAAAGCAACAGAGCCTAGGGCACTTCCACTTATGGTCCTATAGCTTAGGGAAATTAAAATCAAAAAGACACAGCCACCCCAAAGTTTGGGATGGCTCTGTTTACAAGAAACTCGTTTACGGTACAAGTTCAATATCGCATAAAGCGAAAAATGGATAAAGAAGTTGTGGTACTTACGTACAATGCAATATCACTCAGCAATGACATCTATGTCATCAGGACCATAGCAGCATAATGAGTGGATTCAGGTATGATGATTCTAACTGAAATAAGTCATACAGAAAAAGAAACATCATAAGATATCACTAATACACGGAATGTAAACTTGGCTACACAGGATCTGAATTTCAAAACAGAACATGGTCCCAAATTTAGAAAACCAACTTATGCTTGCTTAAGGGGAAAGGTGAGTTGGGGTGCTGCATAAAACCAGAGATTGAAATGAGCACAGATAAAGTTCCTTAAGCCAAATATGTAATAGACAAGAGCTACTCCTTGCTCAACGAAATGGACTCAAAACCCCATATTAAACGCCTAATAATGTACCTGACTAGTAAGTATCTTAAAACCTATGGATTGCTATGTCTCTGAAAGTGAATCAATCGTGAGCACAGGGGCAAAAACGCAGCAGTGATAGGATTGGAGAGTTTTGGTGAGCAAATGAAGACCCTTTGAAGTCATATTGCATGGTACCCATTCCACGGGTCTCAACTCTCCAGGTTTAAGGGATTCTTCCTTCAGCTAAAACATGCATGTGGAACCCAGAGTATGATCAACCGTGTGATCGGGAGACGTGTTGAAATATGTCTCAGTTCTCGTCCCCTGGTACTCGGGTGCAACATTCCAGATGCTTTACTAACACTCTCCCGACTTGGAGAGTCAGTGCCTTTAACCTCCTGTTTGGCCCAGTTTGCAAATTCCGCGGAAGATGAACAGGAATAGGGAGAACCAATGAGAGACTAGCTGGAGGTGTCTGGACGGGAAAATTTAACTCTCATTTCCCACCAGGAAGAGGAATTAACCAAAGGCTCAGCGTGCCATGCCGGAACCAGATTAGGGCCTGAAGCAATCCTGTGGTGTTGCGGCCAGCTCACAAGAAAGCGAGTTGAAGAAAGGAGCTCAGGGGCACTGTAATTCACAAACCTGCAGAGTTATAAATGACAGCTATCATCCAAAAATATACTGAAGTAAGGCTGCCAAGAGGACTTGAAAGCCGGGCAGAATTGCAGGAAACCGATTTCAGGAGGTAGACTGGAATTGCATTTAAAGCATAGGAAAAGAGGCAGAAGGTCGACAATGATGCACTTGGCCAAAAAGGGCGTATGCGTTTTTTCCTGAATATATTCAGGAAAAAACGCATACGCCCTTTTTGGCCAACCAAGCAAGCTTGCAAAGGAAATCTGCACTACAATGAAGTCTCACTTCCCCCCCGTCAAAAGGGCCATCTGAAAAAAGTGTAAAATCCAGAAAGGCAGGACAGGCCATGGAGAACTGGGAGCCTTGTTATGCTGATGGGCGGGATGTAAATTGCCAACAGCCACTCGGGAGAAGTGTATGGTGTTTCCTGAAACATCTAAAAAACAAAGCAACAGAGCCTAGGGCACTTCCACTTATGGTCCTATAGCTTAGGGAAATTAAAATCAAAAAGACACAGCCACCCCAAAGTTTGGGATGGCTCTGTTTACAAGAAACTCTTTTACGGTACAAGTTCAATATCGCATAAAGCGAAAAATGGATAAAGAAGTTGTGGTACTTACGTACAATGCAATATCACTCAGCAATGACATCTATGTCATCAGGCCCATAGCAGCATAATGAGTGGATTCAGGTATGATGATTCTAACTGAAATAAGTCACACAGAAAAAGAAACATCATAAGATATCACTAATACACGGAATGTAAACTTGGCTACACAGGAACTGAATTTCAAAACAGAACATGGTCCCAAATTTAGAAAATCAACTTATGCTTGCTTAAGGGGAAAGGTGAGTTGGGGTGCTGCATAAAACCAGAGATTGAAATGAGCACAGATAAAATTCCTTAAGCCAAATATTTAATAGACAAGAGCTACTCCTTGCTCAACGAAATGGACTCAAAACCCCATATTAAACGCCTAATAATGTACCTGACTAGTATCTTAAAACCTATGGATTGCTATGTCTCTGAAAGTGAATCAATCGTGAGTACAGGGGCAAAAACGCAGCAGTGATAGGATTGGAGAGTTTTGGTGAGCAAATGAAGACCCTTTGAAGTCATATTGCATGGTACCCATTCCACGGGTCTCAACTCTCCAGGTTTAAGGGATTCTTCCTTCAGCTAAAACATGCATGTGGAACCCAGAGTATGATCAACCGTGTGATCGGGAGACGTGTTGAAATTATGTCTCAGTTCTCGTCCCCTGGTACTCAGGTGCAACATTCCAGATGCTTTACTAACACTCTCCCGACTTGGAGAGTCAGTGCCTTTAACCTCCTGTTTGGCCCAGTTTGCAAATTCCGCGGAAGATGAACAGGAATAGGGAGACCAATGAGAGACTAGCTGGAGGTGTCTGGACGGGAAAATTTAACTCTCATTTCCCACCAGGAAGAGGAATTAACCAAAGGCTCAGCGTGCCATGCCGGAACCAGATTAGGGCCTGAAGCAATCCTGCGGTGTTGCGGCCAGCTCACAAGAAAGCGAGTTGAAGAAAGGAGCTCAGGGACACTGTAATTCACAAACCTGCAGAGTTATAAATGACAGCTATCATCCAAAAATATACTGAAGTAAGGCTGCCAAGAGGACTTGAAAGCCGGGCAGAATTGCAGGAAACCGATTTCAGGAGGTAGACTGGAATTGCATTTAAAGCATAGGAAAAGAGGCAGAAGGTCGACAATGATGCACTTGGCCAAAAAGGGCGTATGCGTTTTTTCCTGAATATATTCAGGAAAAAACGCATACGCCCTTTTTGGCCAACCAAGCAAGCTTGCAAAGGAAATCTGCACTACAATGAAGTCTCACTTCCCCCCCCCCCCCCCCCGTCAAAAGGGCCATCTGAAAAAAGTGTAAAATCCAGAAAGGCAGGACAGGCCATGGAGAACTGGGAGCCTTGTTATGCTGATGGGCGGGATGTAACTTGCCAACAGCCACTCGGGAGAAGTGTATGGTGTTTCCTGAAACATCTAAAAAACAAAGCAACAGAGCCTAGGGCACTTCCACTTATGGTCCTATAGCTTAGGGAAATTAAAATCAAAAAGACACAGCCACCCCAAAGTTTGGGATGGCTCTGTTTACAAGAAACTCGTTTATGGTACAACTTCAATATCGCAAAAAGCGAAAAATGGATAAAGAAGTTGTGGTACTTACGTACAATGCAATATCACTCAGCAATGACATCTATGTCATCAGGCCCATAGCAGCATAATGAGTGGATTCAGGTATGATGATTCTAACTGAAATAAGTCACACAGAAAAAGAAACATCATAAGATATCACTAATACACGGAATGTAAACTTGGCTACACAGGAACTGAATTTCAAAACAGAACATGGTCCCAAATTTAGAAAACCAACTTATGCTTGCTTAAGGGGAAAGGTGAGTTGGGGTGCTGCATAAAACCAGAGATTGAAATGAGCACAGATAAAGTTCCTTAAGCCAAATATGTAATAGACAAGAGCTACTCCTTGCTCAACGAAATGGACTCAAAACCCCATATTAAACGCCTAATAATGTACCTGACTAGTAAGTATCTTAAAACCTATGGATTGCTATGTCTCTGAAAGTGAATCAATCGTGAGTACAGGGGCAAAAACGCAGCAGTGATAGGATTGGAGAGTTTTGGTGAGCAAATGAAGACCCTTTGAAGTCATATTGCATGGTACCCATTCCACGGGTCTCAACTCTCCAGGTTTAAGGGATTCTTCCTTCAGCTAAAACATGCATGTGGAACCCAGAGTATGATCAACCGTGTGATCGGGAGACGTGTTGAAATATGTCTCAGTTCTCGTCCCCTGGTACTCGGGTGCAACATTCCAGATGCTTTACTAACACTCTCCCGACTTGGAGAGTCAGTGCCTTTAACCTCCTGTTTGGCCCAGTTTGCAAATTCCGCGGAAGATGAACAGGAATAGGGAGAACCAATGAGAGACTAGCTGGAGGTGTCTGGACGGGAAAATTTAACTCTCATTTCCCACCAGGAAGAGGAATTAACCAAAGGCTCAGCGTGCCATGCCGGAACCAGATTAGGGCCTGAAGCAATCCTGCGGTGTTGCGGCCAGCTCACAAGAAAGCGAGTTGAAGAAAGGAGCTCAGGGGCACTGTAATTCACAAACCTGCAGAGTTATAAATGACAGCTATCATCCAAAAATATACTGAAGTAAGGCTGCCAAGAGGACTTGAAAGCCGGGCAGAATTGCAGGAAACCGATTTCAGGAGGTAGACTGGAATTGCATTTAAAGCATAGGAAAAGAGGCAGAAGGTCGACAATGATGCACTTGGCCAAAAAGGGCGTATGCGTTTTTTCCTGAATATATTCAGGAAAAAACGCATACGCCCTTTTTGGCCAACCAAGCAAGCTTGCAAAGGAAATCTGCACTACAATGAAGTCTCACTTCCCCCCCCCCCCCGTCAAAAGGGCCATCTGAAAAAAGTGTAAAATCCAGAAAGGCAGGACAGGCCATGGAGAACTGGGAGCCTTGTTATGCTGATGGGCGGGATGTAACTTGCCAACAGCCACTCGGGAGAAGTGTATGGTGTTTCCTGAAACATCTAAAAAACAAAGCAACAGAGCCTAGGGCACTTCCACTTATGGTCCTATAGCTTAGGGAAATTAAAATCAAAAAGACACAGCCACCCCAAAGTTTGGGATGGCTCTGTTTACAATAAACTCGTTTACGGTACAACTTCAATATCGCATAAAGCGAAAAATGGATAAAGAAGTTGTGGTACTTACGTACAATGCAATATCACTCAGCAATGACATCTATGTCATCAGGCCCATAGCAGCATAATGAGTGGATTCAGGTATGATGATTCTAACTGAAATAAGTCACACAGAAAAAGAAACATCATAAGATATCACTAATACACGGAATGTAAACTTGGCTACACAGGAACTGAATTTCAAAACAGAACATGGTCCCAAATTTAGAAAACCAACTTATGCTTGCTTAAGGGGAAAGGTGAGTTGGGGTGCTGCATAAAACCAGAGATTGAAATGAGCACAGATAAAGTTCCTTAAGCCAAATATTTAATAGACAAGAGCTACTCCTTGCTCAACGAAATGGACTCAAAACCCCATATTAAACGCCTAATAATGTACCTGACTAGTAAGTATCTTAAAACCTATGGATTGCTATGTCTCTGAAAGTGAATCAATCGTGAGTACAGGGGCAAAAACGCAGCAGTGATAGGATTGGAGAGTTTTGGTGAGCAAATGAAGACCCTTTGAAGTCATATTGCATGGTACCCATTCCACGGGTCTCAACTCTCCAGGTTTAAGGGATTCTTCCTTCAGCTAAAACATGCATGTGGAACCCAGAGTATGATCAACCGTGTGATCGGGAGACGTGTTGAAATATGTCTCAGTTCTCGTCCCCTGGTACTCGGGTGCAACATTCCAGATGCTTTACTAACACTCTCCCGACTTGGAGAGTCAGTGCCTTTAACCTCCTGTTTGGCCCAGTTTGCAAATTCCGCGGAAGATGAACAGGAATAGGGAGAACCAATGAGAGACTAGCTGGAGGTGTCTGGACGGGAAAATTTAACTCTCATTTCCCACCAGGAAGAGGAATTAACCAAAGGCTCAGCGTGCCATGCCGGAACCAGATTAGGGCCTGAAGCAATCCTGCGGTGTTGCGGCCAGCTCACAAGAAAGCGAGTTGAAGAAAGGAGCTCAGGGGCACTGTAATTCACAAACCTGCAGAGTTATAAATGACAGCTATCATCCAAAAATATACTGAAGTAAGGCTGCCAAGAGGACTTGAAAGCCGGGCAGAATTGCAGGAAACCGATTTCAGGAGGTAGACTGGAATTGCATTTAAAGCATAGGAAAAGAGGCAGAAGGTCGACAATGATGCACTTGGCCAAAAAGGGCGTATGCGTTTTTTCCTGAATATATTCAGGAAAAAACGCATACGCCCTTTTTGGCCAACCAAGCAAGCTTGCAAAGGAAATCTGCACTACAATGAAGTCTCACTTCCCCCCCCCCGTCAAAAGGGCCATCTGAAAAAAGTGTAAAATCCAGAAAGGCAGGACAGGCCATGGAGAACTGGGAGCCTTGTTATGCTGATGGGCGGGATGTAACTTGCCAACAGCCACTCGGGAGAAGTGTATGGTGTTTCCTGAAACATCTAAAAAACAAAGCAACAGAGCCTAGGGCACTTCCACTTATGGTCCTATAGCTTAGGGAAATTAAAATCAAAAAGACACAGCCACCCCAAAGTTTGGGATGGCTCTGTTTACAAGAAACTCGTTTACGGTACAAGTTCAATATCGCATAAAGCGAAAAATGGATAAAGAAGTTGTGGTACTTACGTACAATGCAATATCACTCAGCAATGACATCTATGTCATCAGGCCCATAGCAGCATAATGAGTGGATTCAGGTATGATGATTCTAACTGAAATAAGTCACACAGAAAAAGAAACATCATAAGATATCACTAATACACGGAATGTAAACTTGGCTACACAGGAACTGAATTTCAAAACAGAACATGGTCCCAAATTTAGAAAACCGACTTATGCTTGCTTAAGGGGAAAGGTGAGTTGGGGTGCTGCATAAAACCAGAGATTGAAATGAGCACAGATAAAGTTCCTTAAGCCAAATATGTAATAGACAAGAGCTACTCCTTGCTCAACGAAATGGACTCAAAACCCCATATTAAACGCCTAATAATGTACCTGACTAGTAAGTATCTTAAAACCTATGGATTGCTATGTCTCTGAAAGTGAATCAATCGTGAGTACAGGGGCAAAAACGCAGCAGTGATAGGATTGGAGAGTTTTGGTGAGCAAATGAAGACCCTTTGAAGTCATATTGCATGGTACCCATTCCACGGGTCTCAACTCTCCAGGTTTAAGGGATTCTTCCTTCAGCTAAAACATGCATGTGGAACCCAGAGTATGATCAACCGTGTGATCGGGAGACGTGTTGAAATATGTCTCAGTTCTCGTCCCCTGGTACTCGGGTGCAACATTCCAGATGCTTTACTAACACTCTCCCGACTTGGAGAGTCAGTGCCTTTAACCTCCTGTTTGGCCCAGTTTGCAAATTCCGCGGAAGATGAACAGGAGTAGGGAGAACCAATGAGAGACTAGCTGGAGGTGTCTGGACGGGAAAATTTAACTCTCATTTCCCACCAGGAAGAGGAATTAACCAAAGGCTCAGCGTGCCATGCCGGAACCAGATTAGGGCCTGAAGCAATCCTGCGGTGTTGCGGCCAGCTCACAAGAAAGCGAGTTGAAGAAAGGAGCTCAGGGGCACTGTAATTCACAAACCTGCAGAGTTATAAATGACAGCTATCATCCAAAAATATACTGAAGTAAGGATGCCAAGAGGACTTGAAAGCCGGGCAGAATTGCAGGAAACCGATTTCAGGAGGTAGACTGGAATTGCATTTAAAGCATAGGAAAAGAGGCAGAAGGTCGACAATGATGCACTTGGCCAAAAAGGGCGTATGCGTTTTTTCCTGAATATATTCAGGAAAAAACGCATACGCCCTTTTTGGCCAACCAAGCAAGCTTGCAAAGGAAATCTGCACTACAATGAAGTCTCACTTCCCCCCCCTCAAAAGGGCCATCTGAAAAAAGTGTAAAATCCAGAAAGGCAGGACAGGCCATGGAGAACTGGGAGCCTTGTTATGCTGATGGGCGGGATGTAACTTGCCAACAGCCACTCGGGAGAAGTGTATGGTGTTTCCTGAAACATCTAAAAAACAAAGCAACAGAGCCTAGGGCACTTCCACTTATGGTCCTATAGCTTAGGGAAATTAAAATCAAAAAGACACAGCCACCCCAAAGTTTGGGATGGCTCTGTTTACAAGAAACTCGTTTACGGTACAACTTCAATATCGCATAAAGCGAAAAATGGATAAAGAAGTTGTGGTACTTACGTACAATGCAATATCACTCAGCAATGACATCTATGTCATCAGGCCCATAGCAGCATAATGAGTGGATTCAGGTATGATGATTCTAACTGAAATAAGTCACACAGAAAAAGAAACATCATAAGATATCACTAATACACGGAATGTAAACTTGGCTACACAGGAACTGAATTTCAAAACAGAACATGGTCCCAAATTTAGAAAACCAACTTATGCTTGCTTAAGGGGAAAGGTGAGTTGGGGTGCTGCATAAAACCAGAGATTGAAATGAGCACAGATAAAGTTCCTTAAGCCAAATATGTAATAGACAAGAGCTACTCCTTGCTCAACGAAATGGACTCAAAACCCCATATTAAACGCCTAATAATGTACCTGACTAGTAAGTATCTTAAAACCTATGGATTGCTATGTCTCTGAAAGTGAATCAATCGTGAGTACAGGGGCAAAAACGCAGCAGTGATAGGATTGGAGAGTTTTGGTGAGCAAATGAAGACCCTTTGAAGTCATATTGCATGGTACCCATTCCACGGGTCTCAACTCTCCAGGTTTAAGGGATTCTTCCTTCAGCTAAAACATGCATGTGGAACCCAGAGTATGATCAACCGTGTGATCGGGAGACGTGTTGAAATATGTCTCAGTTCTCGTCCCCTGGTACTCGGGTGCAACATTCCAGATGCTTTACTAACACTCTCCCGACTTGGAGAGTCAGTGCCTTTAACCTCCTGTTTGGCCCAGTTTGCAAATTCCGCGGAAGATGAACAGGAATAGGGAGAACCAATGAGAGACTAGCTGGAGGTGTCTGGACGGGAAAATTTAACTCTCATTTCCCACCAGGAAGAGGAATTAACCAAAGGCTCAGCGTGCCATGCCGGAACCACATTAGGGCCTGAAGCAATCCTGCGGTGTTGCGGCCAGCTCACAAGAAAGCGAGTTGAAGAAAGGAGCTCAGGGGCACTGTAATTCACAAACCTGCAGAGTTATAAATGACAGCTATCATCCAAAAATATACTGAAGTAAGGCTGCCAAGAGGACTTGAAAGCCGGGCAGAATTGCAGGAAACCGATTTCAGGAGGTAGACTGGAATTGCATTTAAAGCATAGGAAAAGAGGCAGAAGGTCGACAATGATGCACTTGGCCAAAAAGGGCGTATGCGTTTTTTCCTGAATATATTCAGGAAAAAACGCATACGCCCTTTTTGGCCAACCAAGCAAGCTTGCAAAGGAAATCTGCACTACAATGAAGTCTCACTTCCCCCCCCCGTCAAAAGGGCCATCTGAAAAAAGTGTAAAATCCAGAAAGGCAGGACAGGCCATGGAGAACTGGGAGCCTTGTTATGCTGATGGGCGGGATGTAACTTGCCAACAGCCACTCCGGAGAAGTGTATGGTGTTTCCTGAAATATCTAAAAAACAAAGCAACAGAGCCTAGGGCACTTCCACTTATGGTCCTATAGCTTAGGGAAATTAAAATCAAAAAGACACAGCCACCCCAAAGTTTGGGATGGCTCTGTTTACAAGAAACTCGTTTACGGTACAACTTCAATATCGCATAAAGCGAAAAATGGATAAAGAAGGTGTGGTACTTACGTACAATGCAATATCACTCAGCAATGACATCTATGTCATCAGGCCCATAGCAGCATAATGAGTGGATTCAGGTATGATGATTCTAACTGAAATAAGTCACACAGAAAAAGAAACATCATAAGATATCACTAATACACGGAATGTAAACTTGGCTACACAGGAACTGAATTTCAAAACAGAACATGGTCCCAAATTTAGAAAACCAACTTATGCTTGCTTAAGGGGAAAGGTGAGTTGGGGTGCTGCATAAAACCAGAGATTGAAATGAGCACAGATAAAGTTCCTTAAGCCAAATATGTAATAGACAAGAGCTACTCCTTGCTCAACGAAATGGACTCAAAACCCCATATTAAACGCCTAATAATGTACCTGACTAGTAAGTATCTTAAAACCTATGGATTGCTATGTCTCTGAAAGTGAATCAATCGTGAGTACAGGGGCAAAAACGCAGCAGTGATAGGATTGGAGAGTTTTGGTGAGCAAATGAAGACCCTTTGAAGTCATATTGCATGGTACCCATTCCACGGGTCTCAACTCTCCAGGTTTAAGGGATTCTTCCTTCAGCTAAAACATGCATGTGGAACCCAGAGTATGATCAACCGTGTGATCGGGAGACGTGTTGAAATATGTCTCAGTTCTCGTCCCCTGGTACTCGGGTGCAACATTCCAGATGCTTTACTAACACTCTCCCGACTTGGAGAGTCAGTGCCTTTAACCTCCTGTTTGGCCCAGTTTGCAAATTCCGCGGAAGATGAACAGGAATAGGGAGAACCAATGAGAGACTAGCTGGAGGTGTCTGGACGGGAAAATTTAACTCTCATTTCCCACCAGGAAGAGGAATTAACCAAAGGCTCAGCGTGCCATGCCGGAACCACATTAGGGCCTGAAGCAATCCTGCGGTGTTGCGGCCAGCTCACAAGAAAGCGAGTTGAAGAAAGGAGCTCAGGGGCACTGTAATTCACAAACCTGCAGAGTTATAAATGACAGCTATCATCCAAAAATATACTGAAGTAAGGCTGCCAAGAGGACTTGAAAGCCGGGCAGAATTGCAGGAAACCGATTTCAGGAGGTAGACTGGAATTGCATTTAAAGCATAGGAAAAGAGGCAGAAGGTCGACAATGATGCACTTGGCCAAAAAGGGCGTATGCGTTTTTTCCTGAATATATTCAGGAAAAAACGCATACGCCCTTTTTGGCCAACCAAGCAAGCTTGCAAAGGAAATCTGCACTACAATGAAGTCTCACTTCCCCCCCCCGTCAAAAGGGCCATCTGAAAAAAGTGTAAAATCCAGAAAGGCAGGACAGGCCATGGAGAACTGGGAGCCATGTTATGCTGATGGGCGGGATGTAACTTGCCAACAGCCACTCGGGAGAAGTGTATGGTGTTTCCTGAAACATCTAAAAAACAAAGCAACAGAGCCTAGGGCACTTCCACTTATGGTCCTATAGCTTAGGGAAATTAAAATCAAAAAGACACAGCCACCCCAAAGTTTGGGATGGCTCTGTTTACAAGAAACTCGTTTACGGTACAAGTTCAATATCGCATAAAGCGAAAAATGGATAAAGAAGTTGTGGTACTTACGTACAATGCAATATCACTCAGCAATGACATCTATGTCATCAGGCCCATAGCAGCATAATGAGTGGATTCAGGTATGATGATTCTAACTGAAATAAGTCACACAGAAAAAGAAACATCATAAGATATCACTAATACACGGATTGTAAACTTGGCTACACAGGAACTGAATTTCAAAACAGAACATGGTCCCAAATTTAGAAAACCAACTTATGCTTGCTTAAGGGGAAAGGTGAGTTGGGGTGCTGCATAAAACCAGAGATTGAAATGAGCACAGATAAAGTTCCTTAAGCCAAATATGTAATAGACAAGAGCTACTCCTTGCTCAACGAAATGGACTCAAAACCCCATATTAAACGCCTAATAATGTACCTGACTAGTAAGTATCTTAAAACCTATGGATTGCTATGTCTCTGAAAGTGAATCAATCGTGAGTACAGGGGCAAAAACGCAGCAGTGATAGGATTGGAGAGTTTTGGTGAGCAAATGAAGACCCTTTGAAGTCATATTGCATGGTACCCATTCCACGGGTCTCAACTCTCCAGGTTTAAGGGATTCTTCCTTCAGCTAAAACATGCATGTGGAACCCAGAGTATGATCAACCGTGTGATCGGGAGACGTGTTGAAATATGTCTCAGTTCTCGTCCCCTGGTACTCGGGTGCAACATTCCAGATGCTTTACTAACACTCTCCCGACTTGGAGAGTCAGTGCCTTTAACCTCCTGTTTGGCCCAGTTTGCAAATTCCGCGGAAGATGAACAGGAATAGGGAGAACCAATGAGAGACTAGCTGGAGGTGTCTGGACGGGAAAATTTAACTCTCATTTCCCACCAGGAAGAGGAATTAACCAAAGGCTCAACGTGCCATGCCGGAACCAGATTAGGGCCTGAAGCAATCCTGCGGTGTTGCGGCCAGCTCACAAGAAAGCGAGTTGAAGAAAGGAGCTCAGGGACACTGTAATTCACAAACCTGCAGAGTTATAAATGACAGCTATCATCCAAAAATATACTGAAGTAAGGCTGCCAAGAGGACTTGAAAGCCGGGCAGAATTGCAGGAAACCGATTTCAGGAGGTAGACTGGAATTGCATTTAAAGCATAGGAAAAGAGGCAGAAGGTCGACAATGATGCACTTGGCCAAAAAGGGCGTATGCGTTTTTTCCTGAATATATTCAGGAAAAAACGCATACGCCCTTTTTGGCCAACCAAGCAAGCTTGCAAAGGAAATCTGCACTACAATGAAGTCTCACTTCCCCCCCCCCGTCAAAAGGGCCATCTGAAAAAAGTGTAAAATCCAGAAAGGCAGGACAGGCCATGGAGAACTGGGAGCCTTGTTATGCTGATGGGCGGGATGTAACTTGCCAACAGCCACTCGGGAGAAGTGTATGGTGTTTCCTGAAACATCTAAAAAACAAAGCAACAGAGCCTAGGGCACTTCCACTTATGGTCCTATAGCTTAGGGAAATTAAAATCAAAAAGACACAGCCACCCCAAAGTTTGGGATGGCTCTCTTTACAAGAAACTCGTTTATGGTACAAGTTCAATATCGCATAAAGCGAAAAATGGATAAAGAAGTTGTGGTACTTACGTACAATGCAATATCACTCAGCAATGACATCTATGTCATCAGGCCCATAGCAGCATAATGAGTGGATTCAGGTATGATGATTCTAACTGAAATAAGTCACACAGAAAAAGAAACATCATAAGATATCACTAATACACGGAATGTAAACTTGGCTACACAGGAACTGAATTTCAAAACAGAACATGGTCCCAAATTTAGAAAACCAACTTATGCTTGCTTAAGGGGAAAGGTGAGTTGGGGTGCTGCATAAAACCAGAGATTGAAATGAGCACAGATAAAGTTCCTTAAGCCAAATATGTAATAGACAAGAGCTACTCCTTGCTCAACGAAATGGACTCAAAACCCCATATTAAACGCCTAATAATGTACCTGACTAGTAAGTATCTTAAAACCTATGGATTGCTATGTCTCTGAAAGTGAATCAATCGTGAGTACAGGGGCAAAAACGCAGCAGTGATAGGATTGGAGAGTTTTGGTGAGCAAATGAAGACCCTTTGAAGTCATATTGCATGGTACCCATTCCACGGGTCTCAACTCTCCAGGTTTAAGGGATTCTTCCTTCAGCTAAAACATGCATGTGGAACCCAGAGTATGATCAACCGTGTGATCGGGAGACGTGTTGAAATATGTCTCAGTTCTCGTCCCCTGGTACTCGGGTGCAACATTCCAGATGCTTTACTAACACTCTCCCGACTTGGAGAGTCAGTGCCTTTAACCTCCTGTTTGGCCCAGTTTGCAAATTCCGCGGAAGATGAACAGGAATAGGGAGAACCAATGAGAGACTAGCTGGAGGTGTCTGGACGGGAAAATTTAACTCTCATTTCCCACCAGGAAGAGGAATTAACCAAAGGCTCAGCGTGCCATGCCGGAACCAGATTAGGGCCTGAAGCAATCCTGCGGTGTTGCGGCCAGCTCACAAGAAAGCGAGATGAAGAAAGGAGCTCAGGGGCACTGTAATTCACAAACCTGCAGAGTTATAAATGACAGCTATCATCCAAAAATATACTGAAGTAAGGCTGCCAAGAGGACTTGAAAGCCCGGCAGAATTGCAGGAAACCGATTTCAGGAGGTAGACTGGAATTGCATTTAAAGCATAGGAAAAGAGGCAGAAGGTCGACAATGATGCACTTGGCCAAAAAGGGCGTATGCGTTTTTTCCTGAATATATTCAGGAAAAAACGCATACGCCCTTTTTGGCCAACCAAGCAAGCTTGCAAAGGAAATCTGCACTACAATGAAGTCTCACTTCCCCCCCCCGTCAAAAGGGCCATCTGAAAAAAGTGTAAAATCCAGAAAGGCAGGACAGGCCATGGAGAACTGGGAGCCATGTTATGCTGATGGGCGGGATGTAACTTGCCAACAGCCACTCGGGAGAAGTGTATGGTGTTTCCTGAAACATCTAAAAAACAAAGCAACAGAGCCTAGGGCACTTCCACTTATGGTCCTATAGCTTAGGGAAATTAAAATCAAAAAGACACAGCCACCCCAAAGTTTGGGATGGCTCTGTTTACAAGAAACTCGTTTACGGTACAAGTTCAATATCGCATAAAGCGAAAAATGGATAAAGAAGTTGTGGTACTTACGTACAATGCAATATCACTCAGCAATGACATCTATGTCATCAGGCCCATAGCAGCATAATGAGTGGATTCAGGTATGATGATTCTAACTGAAATAAGTCACACAGAAAAAGAAACATCATAAGATATCACTAATACACGGATTGTAAACTTGGCTACACAGGAACTGAATTTCAAAACAGAACATGGTCCCAAATTTAGAAAACCAACTTATGCTTGCTTAAGGGGAAAGGTGAGTTGGGGTGCTGCATAAAACCAGAGATTGAAATGAGCACAGATAAAGTTCCTTAAGCCAAATATGTAATAGACAAGAGCTACTCCTTGCTCAACGAAATGGACTCAAAACCCCATATTAAACGCCTAATAATGTACCTGACTAGTAAGTATCTTAAAACCTATGGATTGCTATGTCTCTGAAAGTGAATCAATCGTGAGTACAGGGGCAAAAACGCAGCAGTGATAGGATTGGAGAGTTTTGGTGAGCAAATGAAGACCCTTTGAAGTCATATTGCATGGTACCCATTCCACGGGTCTCAACTCTCCAGGTTTAAGGGATTCTTCCTTCAGCTAAAACATGCATGTGGAACCCAGAGTATGATCAACCGTGTGATCGGGAGACGTGTTGAAATATGTCTCAGTTCTCGTCCCCTGGTACTCGGGTGCAACATTCCAGATGCTTTACTAACACTCTCCCGACTTGGAGAGTCAGTGCCTTTAACCTCCTGTTTGGCCCAGTTTGCAAATTCCGCGGAAGATGAACAGGAATAGGGAGAACCAATGAGAGACTAGCTGGAGGTGTCTGGACGGGAAAATTTAACTCTCATTTCCCACCAGGAAGAGGAATTAACCAAAGGCTCAGCGTGCCATGCCGGAACCAGATTAGGGCCTGAAGCAATCCTGCGGTGTTGCGGCCAGCTCACAAGAAAGCGAGGTGAAGAAAGGAGCTCAGGGACACTGTAATTCACAAACCTGCAGAGTTATAAATGACAGCTATCATCCAAAAATATACTGAAGTAAGGCTGCCAAGAGGACTTGAAAGCCGGGCAGAATTGCAGGAAACCGATTTCAGGAGGTAGACTGGAATTGCATTTAAAGCATAGGAAAAGAGGCAGAAGGTCGACAATGATGCACTTGGCCAAAAAGGGCGTATGCGTTTTTTCCTGAATATATTCAGGAAAAAACGCATACGCCCTTTTTGGCCAACCAAGCAAGCTTGCAAAGGAAATCTGCACTACAATGAAGTCTCACTTCCCCCCCCCGTCAAAAGGGCCATCTGAAAAAAGTGTAAAATCCAGAAAGGCAGGACAGGCCATGGAGAACTGGGAGCCTTGTTATGCTGATGGGCGGGATGTAACTTGCCAACAGCCACTCGGGAGAAGTGTATGGTGTTTCCTGAAACATCTAAAAAACAAAGCAACAGAGCCTAGGGCACTTATACTTATGGTCCTATAGCTTAGGGAAATTAAAATCAAAAAGACACAGCCACCCCAAAGTTTGGGATGGCTCTCTTTACAAGAAACTCGTTTACGGTACAAGTTCAATATCGCATAAAGCGAAAAATGGATAAAGAAGTTGTGGTACTTACGTACAATGCAATATCACTCAGCAATGACATCTATGTCATCAGGCCCATAGCAGCATAATGAGTGGATTCAGGTATGATGATTCTAACTGAAATAAGTCACACAGAAAAAGAAACATCATAAGATATCACTAATACACGGAATGTAAACTTGGCTACACAGGAACTGAATTTCAAAACAGAACATGGTCCCAAATTTAGAAAACCAACTTATGCTTGCTTAAGGGGAAAGGTGAGTTGGGGTGCTGCATAAAACCAGAGATTGAAATGAGCACAGATAAAGTTCCTTAAGCCAAATATGTAATAGACAAGAGCTACTCCTTGCTCAACGAAATGGACTCAAAACCCCATATTAAACGCCTAATAATGTACCTGACTAGTAAGTATCTTAAAACCTATGGATTGCTATGTCTCTGAAAGTGAATCAATCGTGAGTACAGGGGCAAAAACGCAGCAGTGATAGGATTGGAGAGTTTTGGTGAGCAAATGAAGACCCTTTGAAGTCATATTGCATGGTACCCATTCCACGGGTCTCAACTCTCCAGGTTTAAGGGATTCTTCCTTCAGCTAAAACATGCATGTGGAACCCAGAGTATGATCAACCGTGTGATCGGGAGACGTGTTGAAATATGTCTCAGTTCTCGTCCCCTGGTACTCGGGTGCAACATTCCAGATGCTTTACTAACACTCTCCCGACTTGGAGAGTCAGTGCCTTTAACCTCCTCTTTGGCCCAGTTTGCAAATTCCGCGGAAGATGAACAGGAATAGGGAGAACCAATGAGAGACTAGCTGGAGGTGTCTGGACGGGAAAATTTAACTCTCATTTCCCACCAGGAAGAGGAATTAACCAAAGGCTCAGCGTGCCATGCCGGAACCAGATTAGGGCCTGAAGCAATCCTGCGGTGTTGCGGCCAGCTCACAAGAAAGCGAGTTGAAGAAAGGAGCTCAGGGGCACTGTAATTCACAAACCTGCAGAGTTATAAATGACAGCTATCATCCAAAAATATACTAAAGTAAGGCTGCCAAGAGGACTTGAAAGCCCGGCAGAATTGCAGGAAACCGATTTCAGGAGGTAGACTGGAATTGCATTTAAAGCATAGGAAAAGAGGCAGAAGGTCGACAATGATGCACTTGGCCAAAAAGGGCGTATGCGTTTTTTCCTGAATATATTCAGGAAAAAACGCATACGCCCTTTTTGGCCAACCAAGCAAGCTTGCAAAGGAAATCTGCACTACAATGAAGTCTCACATCCCCCCACCCCCCCCGTCAAAAGGGCCATCTGAAAAAAGTGTAAAATCCAGAAAGGCAGGACAGGCCATGGAGAACTGGGAGCCTTGTTATGCTGATGGGCGGGATGTAAATTGCCAACAGCCACTCGGGAGAAGTGTATGGTGTTTCCTGAAACATCTAAAAAACAAAGCAACAGAGCCTAGGGCACTTCCACTTATGGTCCTATAGCTTAGGGAAATTAAAATCAAAAAGACACAGCCACCCCAAAGTTTGGGATGGCTCTGTTTACAAGAAACTCGTTTACGGTACAAGTTCAATATCGCATAAAGCGAAAAATGGATAAAGAAGTTGTGGTACTTACGTACAATGCAATATCACTCAGCAATGACATCTATGTCATCAGGCCCATAGCAGCATAATGAGTGGATTCAGGTATGATGATTCTAACTGAAATAAGTCACACAGAAAAAGAAACATCATAAGATATCACTAATACACGGAATGTAAACTTGGCTACACAGGAACTGAATTTCAAAACAGAACATGGTCCCAAATTTAGAAAATCAACTTATGCTTGCTTAAGGGGAAAGGTGAGTTGGGGTGCTGCATAAAACCAGAGATTGAAATGAGCACAGATAAAGTTCCTTAAGCCAAATATGTAATAGACAAGAGCTACTCCTTGCTCAACGAAATGGACTCAAAACCCCATATTAAACGCCTAATAATGTACCTGACTAGTAAGTATCTTAAAACCTATGGATTGCTATGTCTCTGAAAGTGAATCAATCGTGAGTACAGGGGCAAAAACGCAGCAGTGATGGATTGGAGAGTTTTGGTGAGCAAATGAAGACCCTTTGAAGTCATATTGCATGGTACCCATTCCACGGGTCTCAACTCTCCAGGTTTAAGGGATTCTTCCTTCAGCTAAAACATGCATGTGGAACCCAGAGTATGATCAACCGTGTGATCGGGAGACGTGTTGAAATATGTCTCAGTTCTCGTCCCCTGGTACTCGGGTGCAACATTCCAGATGCTTTACTAACACTCTCCCGACTTGGAGAGTCAGTGCCTTTAACCTCCTGTTTGGCCCAGTTTGCAAATTCCGCGGAAGATGAACAGGAATAGGGAGAACCAATGAGAGACTAGCTGGAGGTGTCTGGACGGGAAAATTTAACTATCATTTCCCACCAGGAAGAGGAATTAACCAAAGGCTCAGCGTGCCATGCCGGAACCACATTAGGGCCTGAAGCAATCCTGCGGTCTTGCGGCCAGCTCACAAGAAAGCGAGTTGAAGAAAGGAGCTCAGGGGCACTGTAATTCACAAACCTGCAGAGTTATAAATGACAGCTATCATCCAAAAATATACTGAAGTAAGGCTGCCAAGAGGACTTGAAAGCCGGGCAGAATTGCAGGAAACCGATTTCAGGAGGTAGACTGGAATTGCATTTAAAGCATAGGAAAAGAGGCAGAAGGTCGACAATGATGCACTTGGCCAAAAAGGGCGTATGCGTTTTTTCCTGAATATATTCAGGAAAAAACGCATACGCCCTTTTTGGCCAACCAAGCAAGCTTGCAAAGGAAATCTGCACTACAATGAAGTCTCACTTCCCCCCCCCCCGTCAAAAGGGCCATCTGAAAAAAGTGTAAAATCCAGAAAGGCAGGACAGGCCATAGAGACCTGGGAGCCTTGTTATGCTGATGGGCGGGATGTAAATTGCCAACAGCCACTTGGGAGAAGTGTATGGTGTTTCCTGAAACATCTAAAAAACAAAGCAACAGAGCCTAGGGCACTTCCACTTATGGTCCTATAGCTTAGGGAAATTAAAATCAAAAAGACACAGCCACCCCAAAGTTTGGGATGGCTCTGTTTACAAGAAACTCGTTTACGGTACAAGTTCAATATCGCATAAAGCGAAAAATGGATAAAGAAGTTGTGGTACTTACGTACAATGCAATATCACTCAGCAATGACATCTATGTCATCAGGCCCATAGCAGCATAATGAGTGGATTCAGGTATGATGATTCTAACTGAAATAAGTCATACAGAAAAAGAAACATCATAAGATATCACTAATACACGGAATGTAAACTTGGCTACACAGGAACTGAATTTCAAAACAGAACATGGTCCCAAATTTAGAAAACCAACTTATGCTTGCTTAAGGGGAAAGGTGAGTTGGGGTGCTGCATAAAACCAGAGATTGAAATGAGCACAGATAAAGTTCCTTAAGCCAAATATGTAATAGACAAGAGCTACTCCTTGCTCAACGAAATGGACTCAAAACCCCATATTAAACGCCTAATAATGTACCTGACTAGTAAGTATCTTAAAACCTATGGATTGCTATGTCTCTGAAAGTGAATCAATCGTGAGCACAGGGGCAAAAACGCAGCAGTGATAGGATTGGAGAGTTTTGGTGAGCAAATGAAGACCCTTTGAAGTCATATTGCATGGTACCCATTCCACGGGTCTCAACTCTCCAGGTTTAAGGGATTCTTCCTTCAGCTAAAACATGCATGTGGAACCCACAGTATGATCAACCGTGTGATCGGGAGACGTGTTGAAATATGTCTCAGTTCTCGTCCCCTGGTACTCGGGTGCAACATTCCAGATGCTTTACTAACACTCTCCCGACTTGGAGAGTCAGTGCCTTTAACCTCCTGTTTGGCCCAGTTTGCAAATTCCGCGGAAGATGAACAGGAATAGGGAGAACCAATGAGAGACTAGCTGGAGGTGTCTGGACGGGAAAATTTAACTCTCATTTCCCACCAGGAAGAGGAATTAACCAAAGGCTCAGCGTGCCATGCCAGAACCAGATTAGGGCCTGAAGCAATCCTGCGGTGTTGCGGCCAGCTCACAAGAAAGCGAGTTGAAGAAAGGAGCTCAGGGGCACTGTAATTCACAAACCTGCAGAGTTATAAATGACAGCTATCATCCAAAAATATACTGAAGTAAGGCTGCCAAGAGGACTTGAAAGCCGGGCAGAATTGCAGGAAACCGATTTCAGGAGGTAGACTGGAATTGCATTTAAAGCATAGGAAAAGAGGCAGAAGGTCGACAATGATGCACTTGGCCAAAAAGGGCGTATGCGTTTTTTCCTGAATATATTCAGGAAAAAACGCATACGCCCTTTTTGGCCAACCAAGCAAGCTTGCAAAGGAAATCTGCACTACAATGAAGTCTCACTTCCCCCCCGTCAAAAGGGCCATCTGAAAAAAGTGTAAAATCCAGAAAGGCAGGACAGGCCATGGAGAACTGGGAGCCTTGTTATGCTGATGGGCGGGATGTACATTGCCAACAGCCACTCGGGAGAAGTGTATGGTGTTTCCTGAAACATCTAAAAAACAAAGCAACAGAGCCTAGGGCACTTCCACTTATGGTCCTATAGCTTAGGGAAATTAAAATCAAAAAGACACAGCCACCCCAAAGTTTGGGATGGCTCTGTTTACAAGAAACTCGTTTACGGTACAAGTTCAATATCGCAAAAAGCGAAAAATGGATAAAGAAGTTGTGGTACTTACGTACAATGCAATATCACTCAGCAATGACATCTATGTCATCAGGCCCATAGCAGCATAATGAGTGGATTCAGGTATGATGATTCTAACTGAAATAAGTCACACAGAAAAAGAAACATCATAAGATATCACTAATACACGGAATGTAAACTTGGCTACACAGGAACTGAATTTCAAAACAGAACATGGTCCCAAATTTAGAAAACCAACTTATGCTTGCTTAAGGGGAAAGGTGAGTTGGGGTGCTGCATAAAACCAGAGATTGAAATGAGCACAGATAAAGTTCCTTAAGCCAAATATGTAATAGACAAGAGCTACTCCTTGCTCAACGAAATGGACTCAAAACCCCATATTAAACGCCTAATAATGTACCTGACTAGTAAGTATCTTAAAACCTATGGATTGCTATGTCTCTGAAAGTGAATCAATCGTGAGTACAGGGGCAAAAACGCAGCAGTGATAGGATTGGAGAGTTTTGGTGAGCAAATGAAGACCCTTTGAAGTCATATTGCATGGTACCCATTCCACGGGTCTCAACTCTCCAGGTTTAAGGGATTCTTCCTTCAGCTAAAACATGCATGTGGAACCCAGAGTATGATCAACCGTGTGATCGGGAGACGTGTTGAAATATGTCTCAGTTCTCGTCCCCTGGTACTCGGGTGCAACATTCCAGATGCTTTACTAACACTCTCCCGACTTGGAGAGTCAGTGCCTTTAACCTCCTGTTTGGCCCAGTTTGCAAATTCCGCGGAAGATGAACAGGAATAGGGAGAACCAATGAGAGACTAGCTGGAGGTGTCTGGACGGGAAAATTTAACTCTCATTTCCCACCAGGAAGAGGAATTAACCAAAGGCTCAGCGTGCCATGCCGGAACCAGATTAGGGCCTGAAGCAATCCTGCGGTGTTGCGGCCAGCTCACAAGAAAGCGAGGTGAAGAAAGGAGCTCAGGGACACTGTAATTCACAAACCTGCAGAGTTATAAATGACAGCTATCATCCAAAAATATACTGAAGTAAGGCTGCCAAGAGGACTTGAAAGCCGGGCAGAATTGCAGGAAACCGATTTCAGGAGGTAGACTGGAATTGCATTTAAAGCATAGGAAAAGAGGCAGAAGGTCGACAATGATGCACTTGGCCAAAAAGGGCGTATGCGTTTTTTCCTGAATATATTCAGGAAAAAACGCATACGCCCTTTTTGGCCAACCAAGCAAGCTTGCAAAGGAAATCTGCACTACAATGAAGTCTCACTTCCCCCCCCCGTCAAAAGGGCCATCTGAAAAAAGTGTAAAATCCAGAAAGGCAGGACAGGCCATGGAGAACTGGGAGCCTTGTTATGCTGATGGGCGGGATGTAACTTGCCAACAGCCACTCGGGAGAAGTGTATGGTGTTTCCTGAAACATCTAAAAAACAAAGCAACAGAGCCTAGGGCACTTCCACTTATGGTCCTATAGCTTAGGGAAATTAAAATCAAAAAGACACAGCCACCCCAAAGTTTGGGATGGCTCTGTTTACAAGAAACTCGTTTACGGTACAAGTTCAATATCGCATAAAGCGAAAAATGGATAAAGAAGTTGTGGTACTTACGTACAATGCAATATCACTCAGCAATGACATCTATGTCATCAGGCCCATAGCAGCATAATGAGTGGATTCAGGTATGATGATTCTAACTGAAATAAGTCACACAGAAAAAGAAACATCATAAGATATCACTAATACACGGAATGTAAACTTGGCTACACAGGAACTGAATTTCAAAACAGAACATGGTCCCAAATTTAGAAAACCAACTTATGCTTGCTTAAGGGGAAAGGTGAGTTGGGGTGCTGCATAAAACCAGAGATTGAAATGAGCACAGATAAAGTTCCTTAAGCCAAATATGTAATAGACAAGAGCTACTCCTTGCTCAACGAAATGGACTCAAAACCCCATATTAAACGCCTAATAATGTACCTGACTAGTAAGTATCTTAAAACCTATGGATTGCTATGTCTCTGAAAGTGAATCAATCGTGAGTACAGGGGCAAAAACGCAGCAGTGATAGGATTGGAGAGTTTTGGTGAGCAAATGAAGACCCTTTGAAGTCATATTGCATGGTACCCATTCCACGGGTCTCAACTCTCCAGGTTTAAGGGATTCTTCCTTCAGCTAAAACATGCATGTGGAACCCAGAGTATGATCAACCGTGTGATCGGGAGACGTGTTGAAATATGTCTCAGTTCTCGTCCCCTGGTACTCGGGTGCAACATTCCAGATGCTTTACTAACACTCTCCCGACTTGGAGAGTCAGTGCCTTTAACCTCCTGTTTGGCCCAGTTTGCAAATTCCGCGGAAGATGAACAGGAATAGGGAGAACCAATGAGAGACTAGCTGGAGGTGTCTGGACGGGAAAATTTAACTCTCATTTCCCACCAGGAAGAGGAATTAACCAAAGGCTCAGCGTGCCATGCCGGAACCAGATTAGGGCCTGAAGCAATCCTGCGGTGTTGCGGCCAGCTCACAAGAAAGCGAGTTGAAGAAAGGAGCTCAGGGGCACTGTAATTCACAAACCTGCAGAGTTATAAATGACAGCTATCATCCAAAAATATACTGAAGTAAGGCTGCCAAGAGGACTTGAAAGCCGGGCAGAATTGCAGGAAACCGATTTCAGGAGGTAGACTGGAATTGCATTTAAAGCATAGGAAAAGAGGCAGAAGGTCGACAATGATGCACTTGGCCAAAAAGGGCGTATGCGTTTTTTCCTGAATATATTCAGGAAAAAACGCATACGCCCTTTTTGGCCAACCAAGCAAGCTTGCAAAGGAAATCTGCACTACAATGAAGTCTCACTTCCCCCCCCCGTCAAAAGGGCCATCTGAAAAAAGTGTAAAATCCAGAAAGGCAGGACAGGCCATGGAGAACTGGGAGCCATGTTATGCTGATGGGCGGGATGTAACTTGCCAACAGCCACTCGGGAGAAGTGTATGGTGTTTCCTGAAACATCTAAAAAACAAAGCAACAGAGCCTAGGGCACTTCCACTTATGGTCCTATAGCTTAGGGAAATTAAAATCAAAAAGACACAGCCACCCCAAAGTTTGGGATGGCTCTGTTTACAAGAAACTCGTTTACGGTACAAGTTCAATATCGCATAAAGCGAAAAATGGATAAAGAAGTTGTGGTACTTACGTACAATGCAATATCACTCAGCAATGACATCTATGTCATCAGGCCCATAGCAGCATAATGAGTGGATTCAGGTATGATGATTCTAACTGAAATAAGTCACACAGAAAAAGAAACATCATAAGATATCACTAATACACGGAATGTAAACTTGGCTACACAGGAACTGAATTTCAAAACAGAACATGGTCCCAAATTTAGAAAATCAACTTATGCTTGCTTAAGGGGAAAGGTGAGTTGGGGTGCTGCATAAAACCAGAGATTGAAATGAGCACAGATAAAGTTCCTTAAGCCAAATATGTAATAGACAAGAGCTACTCCTTGCTCAACGAAATGGACTCAAAACCCCATATTAAACGCCTAATAATGTACCTGACTAGTAAGTATCTTAAAACCTATGGATTGCTATGTCTCTGAAAGTGAATCAATCGTGAGTACAGGGGCAAAAACGCAGCAGTGATAGGATTGGAGAGTTTTGGTGAGCAAATGAAGACCCTTTGAAGTCATATTGCATGGTACCCATTCCACGGGTCTCAACTCTCCAGGTTTAAGGGATTCTTCCTTCAGCTAAAACATGCATGTGGAACCCAGAGTATGATCAACCGTGTGATCGGGAGACGTGTTGAAATATGTCTCAGTTCTCGTCCCCTGGTACTCGGGTGCAACATTCCAGATGCTTTACTAACACTCTCCCGACTTGGAGAGTCAGTGCCTTTAACCTCCTGTTTGGCCCAGTTTGCAAATTCCACGGAAGATGAACAGGAATAGGGAGAACCAATGAGAGACTAGCTGGAGGTGTCTGGACGGGAAAATTTAACTCTCATTTCCCACCAGGAAGAGGAATTAACCAAAGGCTCAGCGTGCCATGCCGGAACCAGATTAGGGCCTGAAGCAATCCTGCGGTGTTGCGGCCAGCTCACAAGAAAGCGAGTTGAAGAAAGGAGCTCAGGGGCACTGTAATTCACAAACCTGCAGAGTTATAAATGACAGCTATCATCCAAAAATATACTGAAGTAAGGCTGCCAAGAGGACTTGAAAGCCGGGCAGAATTGCAGGAAACCGATTTCAGGAGGTAGACTGGAATTGCATTTAAAGCATAGGAAAAGAGGCAGAAGGTCGACAATGATGCACTTGGCCAAAAAGGGCGTATGCGTTTTTTCCTGAATATATTCAGGAAAAAACGCATACGCCCTTTTTGGCCAACCAAGCAAGCTTGCAAAGGAAATCTGCACTACAATGAAGTCTCACTTCCCCCCCCTCAAAAGGGCCATCTGAAAAAAGTGTAAAATCCAGAAAGGCAGGACAGGCCATGGAGAACTGGGAGCCTTGTTATGCTGATGGGCGGGATGTAAATTGCCAACAGCCACTCGGGAGAAGTGTATGGTGTTTCCTGAAACATCTAAAAAACAAAGCAACAGAGCCTAGGGCACTTCCACTTATGGTCCTATAGCTTAGGGAAATTAAAATCAAAAAGACACAGCCACCCCAAAGTTTGGGATGGCTCTGTTTACAAGAAACTCGTTTACGGTACAAGTTCAATATCGCATAAAGCGAAAAATGGATAAAGAAGTTGTGGTACTTACGTACAATGCAATATCACTCAGCAATGACATCTATGTCATCAGGCCCATAGCAGCATAATGAGTGGATTCAGGTATGATGATTCTAACTGAAATAAGTCACACAGAAAAAGAAACATCATAAGATATCACTAATACACGGAATGTAAACTTGGCTACACAGGAACTGAATTTCAAAACAGAACATGGTCCCAAATTTAGAAAACCAACTTATGCTTGCTTAAGGGGAAAGGTGAGTTGGGGTGCTGCATAAAACCAGAGATTGAAATGAGCACAGATAAAGTTCCTTAAGCCAAATATGTAATAGACAAGAGCTACTCCTTGCTCAACGAAATGGACTCAAAACCCCATATTAAACGCCTAATAATGTACCTGACTAGTAAGTATCTTAAAACCTATGGATTGCTATGTCTCTGAAAGTGAATCAATCGTGAGTACAGGGGCAAAAACGCAGCAGTGATAGGATTGGAGAGTTTTGGTGAGCAAATGAAGACCCTTTGAAGTCATATTGCATGGTACCCATTCCACGGGTCTCAACTCTCCAGGTTTAAGGGATTCTTCCTTCAGCTAAAACATGCATGTGGAACCCAGAGTATGATCAACCGTGTGATCGGGAGACGTGTTGAAATATGTCTCAGTTCTCGTCCCCTGGTACTCGGGTGCAACATTCCAGATGCTTTACTAACACTCTCCCGACTTGGAGAGTCAGTGCCTTTAACCTCCTGTTTGGCCCAGTTTGCAAATTCCGCGGAAGATGAACAGGAATAGGGAGAACCAATGAGAGACTAGCTGGAGGTGTCTGGACGGGAAAATTTAACTCTCATTTCCCACCAGGAAGAGGAATTAACCAAAGGCTCAGCGTGCCATGCCGGAACCAGATTAGGGCCTGAAGCAATCCTGCGGTGTTGCGGCCAGCTCACAAGAAAGCGAGTTGAAGAAAGGAGCTCAGGGGCACTGTAATTCACAAACCTGCAGAGTTATAAATGACAGCTATCATCCAAAAATATACTGAAGTAAGGCTGCCAAGAGGACTTGAAAGCCGGGCAGAATTGCAGGAAACCGATTTCAGGAGGTAGACTGGAATTGCATTTAAAGCATAGGAAAAGAGGCAGAAGGTCGACAATGATGCACTTGGCCAAAAAGGGCGTATGCGTTTTTTACTGAATATATTCAGGAAAAAACGCATACGCCCTTTTTGGCCAACCAAGCAAGCTTGCAAAGGAAATCTGCACTACAATGAAGTCTCACTTCCCCCCCCCGTCAAAAGGGCCATCTGAAAAAAGTGTAAAATCCAGAAAGGCAGGACAGGACATGGAGAACTGGGAGCCTTGTTATGCTGATGGGCGGGATGTAACTTGCCAACAGCCACTCGGGAGAAGTGTATGGTGTTTCCTGAAACATCTAAAAAACAAAGCAACAGAGCCTAGGGCACTTCCACTTATGGTCCTATAGCTTAGGGAAATTAAAATCAAAAAGACACAGCCACCCCAAAGTTTGGGATGGCTCTGTTTACAAGAAACTCGTTTACGGTACAAGTTCAATATCGCATAAAGCGAAAAATGGATAAAGAAGTTGTGGTACTTACGTACAATGCAATATCACTCAGCAATGACATCTATGTCATCAGGCCCATAGCAGCATAATGAGTGGATTCAGGTATGATGATTCTAACTGAAATAAGTCACACAGAAAAAGAAACATCATAAGATATCACTAATACACGGAATGTAAACTTGGCTACACAGGAACTGAATTTCAAAACAGAACATGGTCCCAAATTTAGAAAACCAACTTATGCTTGCTTAAGGGGAAAGGTGAGTTGGGGTGCTGCATAAAACCAGAGATTGAAATGAGCACAGATAAAGTTCCTTAAGCCAAATATGTAATAGACAAGAGCTACTCCTTGCTCAACGAAATGGACTCAAAACCCCATATTAAACGCCTAATAATGTACCTGACTAGTAAGTATCTTAAAACCTATGGATTGCTATGTCTCTGAAAGTGAATCAATCGTGAGTACAGGGGCAAAAACGCAGCAGTGATAGGATTGGAGAGTTTTGGTGAGCAAATGAAGACCCTTTGAAGTCATATTGCATGGTACCCATTCCACGGGTCTCAACTCTCCAGGTTTAAGGGATTCTTCCTTCAGCTAAAACATGCATGTGGAACCCAGAGTATGATCAACCGTGTGATCGGGAGACGTGTTGAAATATGTCTCAGTTCTCGTCCCCTGGTACTCGGGTGCAACATTCCAGATGCTTTACTAACACTCTCCCGACTTGGAGAGTCAGTGCCTTTAACCTCCTGTTTGGCCCAGTTTGCAAATTCCGCGGAAGATGAACAGGAATAGGGAGAACCAATGAGAGACTAGCTGGAGGTGTCTGGACGGGAAAATTTAACTCTCATTTCCCACCAGGAAGAGGAATTAACCAAAGGCTCAGCGTGCCATGCCGGAACCAGATTAGGGCCTGAAGCAATCCTGCGGTGTTGCGGCCAGCTCACAAGAAAGCGAGTTGAAGAAAGGAGCTCAGGGGCACTGTAATTCACAAACCTGCAGAGTTATAAATGACAGCTATCATCCAAAAATATACTGAAGTAAGGCTGCCAAGAGGACTTGAAAGCCGGGCAGAATTGCAGGAAACCGATTTCAGGAGGTAGACTGGAATTGCATTTAAAACATAGGAAAAGAGGCAGAAGGTCGACAATGATGCACTTGGCCAAAAAGGGCGTATGCGTTTTTTCCTGAATATATTCAGGAAAAAACGCATACGCCCTTTTTGGCCAACCAAGCAAGCTTGCAAAGGAAATCTGCACTACAATGAAGTCTCACTTCCCCCCCCGTCAAAAGGGCCATCTGAAAAAAGTGTAAAATCCAGAAAGGCAGGACAGGCCATGGAGAACTGGGAGCCATGTTATGCTGATGGGCAGGATGTAACTTGCCAACAGCCACTCGGGAGAAGTGTATGGTGTTTCCTGAAACATCTAAAAAACAAAGCAACAGAGCCTAGGGCACTTCCACTTATGGTCCTATAGCTTAGGGAAATTAAAATCAAAAAGACACAGCCACCCCAAAGTTTGGGATGGCTCTGTTTACAAGAAACTCGTTTACGGTACAAGTTCAATATCGCATAAAGCGAAAAATGGATAAAGAAGTTGTGGTACTTACGTACAATGCAATATCACTCAGCAATGACATCTATGTCATCAGGCCCATAGCAGCATAATGAGTGGATTCAGGTATGATGATTCTAACTGAAATAAGTCACACAGAAAAAGAAACATCATAAGATATCACTAATACACGGAATGTAAACTTGGCTACACAGGAACTGAATTTCAAAACAGAACATGGTCCCAAATTTAGAAAATCAACTTATGCTTGCTTAAGGGGAAAGGTGAGTTGGGGTGCTGCATAAAACCAGAGATTGAAATGAGCACAGATAAAGTTCCTTAAGCCAAATATGTAATAGACAAGAGCTACTCCTTGCTCAACGAAATGGACTCAAAACCCCATATTAAACGCCTAATAATGTACCTGACTAGTAAGTATCTTAAAACCTATGGATTGCTATGTCTCTGAAAGTGAATCAATCGTGAGTACAGGGGCAAAAACGCAGCAGTGATAGGATTGGAGAGATTTGGTGAGCAAATGAAGACCCTTTGAAGTCATATTGCATGGTACCCATTCCACGGGTCTCAACTCTCCAGGTTTAAGGGATTGTTCCTTCAGCTAAAACATGCATGTGGAACCCAGAGTATGATCAACCGTGTGATCGGGAGACGTGTTGAAATATGTCTCAGTTCTCGTCCCCTGGTACTCGGGTGCAACATTCCAGATGCTTTACTAACACTCTCCCGACTTGGAGAGTCAGTGCCTTTAACCTCCTGTTTGGCCCAGTTTGCAAATTCCGCGGAAGATGAACAGGAATAGGGAGAACCAATGAGAGACTAGCTGGAGGTGTCTGGATGGGAAAATTTAACTCTCATTTCCCACCAGGAAGAGGAATTAACCAAAGGCTCAGCGTGCCATGCCGGAACCAGATTAGGGCCTGAAGCAATCCTGCGGTGTTGCGGCCAGCTCACAAGAAAGCGAGTTGAAGAAAGGTGCTCAGGGGCACTGTAATTCACAAACCTGCAGAGTTATAAATGACAGCTATCATCCAAAAATATACTGAAGTAAGGCTGCCAAGAGGACTTGAAAGCCGGGAAGAATTGCAGGAAACCGATTTCAGGAGGTAGACTGGAATTGCATTTAAAGCATAGGAAAAGAGGCAGAAGGTCGACAATGATGCACTTGGCCAAAAAGGGCGTATGCGTTTTTTCCTGAATATATTCAGGAAAAAACGCATACGCCCTTTTTGGCCAACCAAGCAAGCTTGCAAAGGAAATCTGCACTACAATGAAGTCTCACTTCCCCCCCGTCAAAAGGGCCATCTGAAAAAAGTGTAAAATCCAGAAAGGCAGGACAGGCCATGGAGAACTGGGAGCCTTGTTATGCTGATGGGCGGGATGTCAATTGCCAACAGCCACTCGGGAGAAGTGTATGGTGTTTCCTGAAACATCTAAAAAACAAAGCAACAGAGCCTAGGGCACTTCCACTTATGGTCCTATAGCTTAGGGAAATTAAAATCAAAAAGACACAGCCACCCCAAAGTTTGGGATGGCTCTGTTTACAAGAAACTCGTTTACGGTACAAGTTCAATATCGCATAAAGCGAAAAATGGATAAAGAAGTTGTGGTACTTACGTACAATGCAATATCACTCAGCAATGACATCTATGTCATCAGGCCCATAGCAGCATGATGAGTGGATTCAGGTATGATGATTCTAACTGAAATAAGTCACACAGAAAAAGAAACATCATAAGATATCACTAATACACGGAATGTAAACTTGGCTACACAGGAACTGAATTTCAAAACAGAACATGGTCCCAAATTTAGAAAACCAACTTATGCTTGCTTAAGGGGAAAGGTGAGTTGGGGTGCTGCATAAAACCAGAGATTGAAATGAGCACAGATAAAGTCCCTTAAGCCAAATATGTAATAGACAAGAGCTACTCCTTGCTCAACGAAATGGACTCAAAACCCCATATTAAACGCCTAATAATGTACCTGACTAGTAAGTATCTTAAAACCTATGGATTGCTATGTCTCTGAAAGTGAATCAATCGTGAGTACAGGGGCAAAAACGCAGCAGTGATAGGATTGGAGAGTTTTGGTGAGCAAATGAAGACCCTTTGAAGTCATATTGCATGGTACCCATTCCACGGGTCTCAACTCTCCAGGTTTAAGGGATTCTTCCTTCAGCTAAAACATGCATGTGGAACCCAGAGTATGATCAACCGTGTGATCGGGAGACGTGTTGAAATATGTCTCAGTTCTCGTCCCCTGGTACTCGGGTGCAACATTCCAGATGCTTTACTAACACTCTCCCGACTTGGAGAGTCAGTGCCTTTAACCTCCTCTTTGGCCCAGTTTGCAAATTCCACGGAAGATGAACAGGAATAGGGAGAACCAATGAGAGACTAGCTGGAGGTGTCTGGACGGGAAAATTTAACTCTCATTTCCCACCAGGAAGAGGAATTAACCAAAGGCTCAGCGTGCCATGCCGGAACCAGATTAGGGCCTGAAGCAATCCTGCGGTGTTGCGGCCAGCTCACAAGAAAGCGAGTTGAAGAAAGGAGCTCAGGGGCACTGTAATTCACAAACCTGCAGAGTTATAAATGACAGCTATCATCCAAAAATATACTGAAGTAAGGCTGCCAAGAGGACTTGAAAGCCGGGCAGAATTGCAGGAAACCGATTTCAGGAGGTAGACTGGAATTGCATTTAAAGCATAGGAAAAGAGGCAGAAGGTCGACAATGATGCACTTGGCCAAAAAGGGCGTATGCGTTTTTTCCTGAATATATTCAGGAAAAAACGCATACGCCCTTTTTGGCCAACCAAGCAAGCTTGCAAAGGAAATCTGCACTACAATGAAGTCTCACTTCCCCCCCCTCAAAAGGGCCATCTGAAAAAAGTGTAAAATCCAGAAAGGCAGGACAGGCCATGGAGAACTGGGAGCCTTGTTATGCTGATGGGCGGGATGTAAATTGCCAACAGCCACTCGGGAGAAGTGTATGGTGTTTCCTGAAACATCTAAAAAACAAAGCAACAGAGCCTAGGGCACTTCCACTTATGGTCCTATAGCTTAGGGAAATTAAAATCAAAAAGACACAGCCACCCCAAAGTTTGGGATGGCTCTGTTTACAAGAAACTCGTTTACGGTACAAGTTCAATATCGCATAAAGCGAAAAATGGATAAAGAAGTTGTGGTACTTACGTACAATGCAATATCACTCAGCAATGACATCTATGTCATCAGGCCCATAGCAGCATGATGAGTGGATTCAGGTATGATGATTCTAACTGAAATAAGTCACACAGAAAAAGAAACATCATAAGATATCACTAATACACGGAATGTAAACTTGGCTACACAGGAACTGAATTTCAAAACAGAACATGGTCCCAAATTTAGAAAACCAACTTATGCTTGCTTAAGGGGAAAGGTGAGTTGGGGTGCTGCATAAAACCAGAGATTGAAATGAGCACAGATAAAGTTCCTTAAGCCAAATATGTAATAGACAAGAGCTACTCCTTGCTCAACGAAATGGACTCAAAACCCCATATTAAACGCCTAATAATGTACCTGACTAGTAAGTATCTTAAAACCTATGGATTGCTATGTCTCTGAAAGTGAATCAATCGTGAGTACAGGGGCAAAAACGCAGCAGTGATAGGATTGGAGAGTTTTGGTGAGCAAATGAAGACCCTTTGAAGTCATATTGCATGGTACCCATTCCACGGGTCTCAACTCTCCAGGTTTAAGGGATTCTTCCTTCAGCTAAAACATGCATGTGGAACCCAGAGTATGATCAACCGTGTGATCGGGAGACGTGTTGAAATATGTCTCAGTTCTCGTCCCCTGGTACTCGGGTGCAACATTCCAGATGCTTTACTAACACTCTCCCGACTTGGAGAGTCAGTGCCTTTAACCTCCTGTTTGGCCCAGTTTGCAAATTCCGCGGAAGATGAACAGGAATAGGGAGAACCAATGAGAGACTAGCTGGAGGTGTCTGGACGGGAAAATTTAACTCTCATTTCCCACCAGGAAGAGGAATTAACCAAAGGCTCAGCGTGCCATGCCGGAACCAGATTAGGGCCTGAAGCAATCCTGCGGTGTTGCGGCCAGCTCACAAGAAAGCGAGTTGAAGAAAGGAGCTCAGGGGCACTGTAATTCACAAACCTGCAGAGTTATAAATGACAGCTATCATCCAAAAATATACTGAAGTAAGGCTGCCAAGAGGACTTGAAAGCCGGGCAGAATTGCAGGAAACCGATTTCAGGAGGTAGACTGGAATTGCATTTAAAGCATAGGAAAAGAGGCAGAAGGTCGACAATGATGCACTTGGCCAAAAAGGGCGTATGCGTTTTTTACTGAATATATTCAGGAAAAAACGCATACGCCCTTTTTGGCCAACCAAGCAAGCTTGCAAAGGAAATCTGCACTACAATGAAGTCTCACTTCCCCCCCCGTCAAAAGGGCCATCTGAAAAAAGTGTAAAATCCAGAAAGGCAGGACAGGACATGGAGAACTGGGAGCCTTGTTATGCTGATGGGCGGGATGTAACTTGCCAACAGCCACTCGGGAGAAGTGTATGGTGTTTCCTGAAACATCTAAAAAACAAAGCAACAGAGCCTAGGGCACTTCCACTTATGGTCCTATAGCTTAGGGAAATTAAAATCAAAAAGACACAGCCACCCCAAAGTTTGGGATGGCTCTGTTTACAAGAAACTCGTTTACGGTACAACTTCAATATCGCATAAAGCGAAAAATGGATAAAGAAGGTGTGGTACTTACGTACAATGCAATATCACTCAGCAATGACATCTATGTCATCAGGCCCATAGCAGCATAATGAGTGGATTCAGGTATGATGATTCTAACTGAAATAAGTCACACAGAAAACGAAACATCATAAGATATCACTAATACACGGAATGTAAACTTGGCTACACAGGAACTGAATTTCAAAACAGAACATGGTCCCAAATTTAGAAAACCAACTTATGCTTGCTTAAGGGGAAAGGTGAGTTGGGGTGCTGCATAAAACCAGAGATTGAAATGAGCACAGATAAAGTTCCTTAAGCCAAATATGTAATAGACAAGAGCTACTCCTTGCTCAACGAAATGGACTCAAAACCCCATATTAAACGCCTAATAATGTACCTGACTAGTAAGTATCTTAAAACCTATGGATTGCTATGTCTCTGAAAGTGAATCAATCGTGAGTACAGGGGCAAAAACGCAGCAGTGATAGGATTGGAGAGTTTTGGTGAGCAAATGAAGACCCTTTGAAGTCATATTGCATGGTACCCATTCCACGGGTCTCAACTCTCCAGGTTTAAGGGATTCTTCCTTCAGCTAAAACATGCATGTGGAACCCAGAGTATGATCAACCGTGTGATCGGGAGACGTGTTGAAATATGTCTCAGTTCTCGTCCCCTGGTACTCGGGTGCAACATTCCAGATGCTTTACTAACACTCTCCCGACTTGGAGAGTCAGTGCCTTTAACCTCCTGTTTGGCCCAGTTTGCAAATTCCGCGGAAGATGAACAGGAATAGGGAGAACCAATGAGAGACTAGCTGGAGGTGTCTGGACGGGAAAATTTAACTCTCATTTCCCACCAGGAAGAGGAATTAACCAAAGGCTCAGCGTGCCATGCCGGAACCAGATTAGGGCCTGAAGCAATCCTGCGGTGTTGCGGCCAGCTCACAAGAAAGCGAGTTGAAGAAAGGAGCTCAGGGGCACTGTAATTCACAAACCTGCAGAGTTATAAATGACAGCTATCATCCAAAAATATACTGAAGTAAGGCTGCCAAGAGGACTTGAAAGCCGGGCAGAATTGCAGGAAACCGATTTCAGGAGGTAGACTGGAATTGCATTTAAAGCATAGGAAAAGAGGCAGAAGGTCGACAATGATGCACTTGGCCAAAAAGGGCGTATGCGTTTTTTACTGAATATATTCAGGAAAAAACGCATACGCCCTTTTTGGCCAACCAAGCAAGCTTGCAAAGGAAATCTGCACTACAATGAAGTCTCACTTCCCCCCCCGTCAAAAGGGCCATCTGAAAAAAGTGTAAAATCCAGAAAGGCAGGACAGGACATGGAGAACTGGGAGCCTTGTTATGCTGATGGGCGGGATGTAACTTGCCAACAGCCACTCGGGAGAAGTGTATGGTGTTTCCTGAAACATCTAAAAAACAAAGCAACAGAGCCTAGGGCACTTCCACTTATGGTCCTATAGCTTAGGGAAATTAAAATCAAAAAGACACAGCCACCCCAAAGTTTGGGATGGCTCTGTTTACAAGAAACTCGTTTACGGTACAACTTCAATATCGCATAAAGCGAAAAATGGATAAAGAAGGTGTGGTACTTACGTACAATGCAATATCACTCAGCAATGACATCTATGTCATCAGGCCCATAGCAGCATAATGAGTGGATTCAGGTATGATGATTCTAACTGAAATAAGTCACACAGAAAAAGAAACATCATAAGATATCACTAATACACGGAATGTAAACTTGGCTACACAGGAACTGAATTTCAAAACAGAACATGGTACCAAATTTAGAAAACCAACTTATGCTTGCTTAAGGGGAAAGGTGAGTTGGGGTGCTGCATAAAACCAGAGATTGAAATGAGCACAGATAAAGTTCCTTAAGCCAAATATGTAATAGACAAGAGCTACTCCTTGCTCAACGAAATGGACTCAAAACCCCATATTAAACGCCTAATAATGTACCTGACTAGTAAGTATCTTAAAACCTATGGATTGCTATGTCTCTGAAAGTGAATCAATCGTGAGTACAGGGGCAAAAACGCAGCAGTGATAGGATTGGAGAGTTTTGGTGAGCAAATGAAGACCCTTTGAAGTCATATTGCATGGTACCCATTCCACGGGTCTCAACTCTCCAGGTTTAAGGGATTCTTCCTTCAGCTAAAACATGCATGTGGAACCCAGAGTATGATCAACCGTGTGATCGGGAGACGTGTTGAAATATGTCTCAGTTCTCGTCCCCTGGTACTCGGGTGCAACATTCCAGATGCTTTACTAACACTCTCCCGACTTGGAGAGTCAGTGCCTTTAACCTCCTGTTTGGCCCAGTTTGCAAATTCCGCGGAAGATGAACAGGAATAGGGAGAACCAATGAGAGACTAGCTGGAGGTGTCTGGACGGGAAAATTTAACTCTCATTTCCCACCAGGAAGAGGAATTAACCAAAGGCTCAGCGTGCCATGCCGGAACCAGATTAGGGCCTGAAGCAATCCTGCGGTGTTGCGGCCAGCTCACAAGAAAGCGAGTTGAAGAAAGGAGCTCAGGGGCACTGTAATTCACAAACCTGCAGAGTTATAAATGACAGCTATCATCCAAAAATATACTGAAGTAAGGCTGCCAAGAGGACTTGAAAGCCGGGCAGAATTGCAGGAAACCGATTTCAGGAGGTAGACTGGAATTGCATTTAAAACATAGGAAAAGAGGCAGAAGGTCGACAATGATGCACTTGGCCAAAAAGGGCGTATGCGTTTTTTCCTGAATATATTCAGGAAAAAACGCATACGCCCTTTTTGGCCAACCAAGCAAGCTTGCAAAGGAAATCTGCACTACAATGAAGTCTCACTTCCCCCCCCGTCAAAAGGGCCATCTGAAAAAAGTGTAAAATCCAGAAAGGCAGGACAGGCCATGGAGAACTGGGAGCCATGTTATGCTGATGGGCAGGATGTAACTTGCCAACAGCCACTCGGGAGAAGTGTATGGTGTTTCCTGAAACATCTAAAAAACAAAGCAACAGAGCCTAGGGCACTTCCACTTATGGTCCTATAGCTTAGGGAAATTAAAATCAAAAAGACACAGCCACCCCAAAGTTTGGGATGGCTCTGTTTACAAGAAACTCGTTTACGGTACAAGTTCAATATCGCATAAAGCGAAAAATGGATAAAGAAGTTGTGGTACTTACGTACAATGCAATATCACTCAGCAATGACATCTATGTCATCAGGCCCATAGCAGCATAATGAGTGGATTCAGGTATGATGATTCTAACTGAAATAAGTCACACAGAAAAAGAAACATCATAAGATATCACTAATACACGGAATGTAAACTTGGCTACACAGGAACTGAATTTCAAAACAGAACATGGTCCCAAATTTAGAAAACCAACTTATGCTTGCTTAAGGGGAAAGGTGAGTTGGGGTGCTGCATAAAACCAGAGATTGAAATGAGCACAGATAAAGTCCCTTAAGCCAAATATGTAATAGACAAGAGCTACTCCTTGCTCAACGAAATGGACTCAAAACCCCATATTAAACGCCTAATAATGTACCTGACTAGTAAGTATCTTAAAACCTATGGATTGCTATGTCTCTGAAAGTGAATCAATCGTGAGTACAGGGGCAAAAACGCAGCAGTGATAGGATTGGAGAGTTTTGGTGAGCAAATGAAGACCCTTTGAAGTCATATTGCATGGTACCCATTCCACGGGTCTCAACTCTCCAGGTTTAAGGGATTCTTCCTTCAGCTAAAACATGCATGTGGAACCCAGAGTATGATCAACCGTGTGATCGGGAGACGTGTTGAAATATGTCTCAGTTCTCGTCCCCTGGTACTCGGGTGCAACATTCCAGATGCTTTACTAACACTCTCCCGACTTGGAGAGTCAGTGCCTTTAACCTCCTGTTTGGCCCAGTTTGCAAATTCCGCGGAAGATGAACAGGAATAGGGAGAACCAATGAGAGACTAGCTGGAGGTGTCTGGACGGGAAAATTTAACTCTCATTTCCCACCAGGAAGAGGAATTAACCAAAGGCTCAGCGTGCCATGCCGGAACCAGATTAGGGCCTGAAGCAATCCTGCGGTGTTGCGGCCAGCTCACAAGAAAGCGAGTTGAAGAAAGGAGCTCAGGGGCACTGTAATTCACAAACCTGCAGAGTTATAAATGACAGCTATCATCCAAAAATATACTGAAGTAAGGCTGCCAAGAGGACTTGAAAGCCGGGCAGAATTGCAGGAAACCGATTTCAGGAGGTAGACTGGAATTGCATTTAAAGCATAGGAAAAGAGGCAGAAGGTCGACAATGATGCACTTGGCCAAAAAGGGCGTATGCGTTTTTTCCTGAATATATTCAGGAAAAAACGCATACGCCCTTTTTGGCCAACCAAGCAAGCTTGCAAAGGAAATCTGCACTACAATGAAGTCTCACTTCCCCCCCGTCAAAAGGGCCATCTGAAAAAAGTGTAAAATCCAGAAAGGCAGGACAGGCCATGGAGACCTGGGAGCCTTGTTATGCTGATGGGCGGGATGTCAATTGCCAACAGCCACTCGGGAGAAGTGTATGGTGTTTCCTGAAACATCTAAAAAACAAAGCAACAGAGCCTAGGGCACTTCCACTTATGGTCCTATAGCTTAGGGAAATTAAAATCAAAAAGACACAGCCACCCCAAAGTTTGGGATGGCTCTGTTTACAAGAAACTCGTTTACGGTACAAGTTCAATATCGCATAAAGCGAAAAATGGATAAAGAAGTTGTGGTACTTACGTACAATGCAATATCACTCAGCAATGACATCTATGTCATCAGGCCCATAGCAGCATAATGAGTGGATTCAGGTATGATGATTCTAACTGAAATAAGTCACACAGAAAAAGAAACATCATAAGATATCACTAATACACGGAATGTAAACTTGGCTACACAGGAACTGAATTTCAAAACAGAACATGGTCCCAAATTTAGAAAACCAACTTATGCTTGCTTAAGGGGAAAGGTGAGTTGGGGTGCTGCATAAAACCAGAGATTGAAATGAGCACAGATAAAGTTCCTTAAGCCAAATATGTAACAGACAAGAGCTACTCCTTGCTCAACGAAATGGACTCAAAACCCCATATTAAACGCCTAATAATGTACCTGACTAGTAAGTATCTTAAAACCTATGGATTGCTATGTCTCTGAAAGTGAATCAATCATGAGTACAGGGGCAAAAACGCAGCAGTGATAGGATTGGAGAGTTTTGGTGAGCAAATGAAGACCCTTTGAAGTCATATTGCATGGTACCCATTCCACGGGTCTCAACTCTCCAGGTTTAAGGGATTCTTCCTTCAGCTAAAACATGCATGTGGAACCCAGAGTATGATCAACCGTGTGATCGGGAGACGTGTTCCAATATGTCTCAGTTCTCGTCCCCTGGTACTCGGGTGCAACATTCCAGATGCTTTACTAACACTCTCCCGACTTGGAGAGTCAGTGCCTTTAACCTCCTTTTGGCCCAGTTTGCAAATTCCGCGGAAGATGAACAGGAATAGGGAGAACCAATGAGAGACTAGCTGGAGGTGTCTGGACGGGAAAATTTAACTCTCATTTCCCACCAGGAAGAGGAATTAACCAAAGGCTCAGCGTGCCATGCCGGAACCAGATTAGGGCCTGAAGCAATCCTGCGGTGTTGCGGCCAGCTCACAAGAAAGCGAGTTGAAGAAAGGAGCTCAGGGGCACTGTAATTCACAAACCTGCAGAGTTATAAATGACAGCTATCATCCAAAAATATACTGAAGTAAGGCTGCCAAGAGGACTTGAAAGCCGGGCAGAATTGCAGGAAACCGATTTCAGGAGGTAGACTGGAATTGCATTTAAAGCATAGGAAAAGAGGCAGAAGGTCGACAATGATGCACTTGGCCAAAAAGGGCGTATGCGTTTTTTCCTGAATATATTCAGGAAAAAACGCATACGCCCTTTTTGGCCAACCAAGCAAGCTTGCAAAGGAAATCTGCACTACAATGAAGTCTCACTTCCCCCCCGTCAAAAGGGCCATCTGAAAAAAGTGTAAAATCCAGAAAGGCAGGACAGGCCATGGAGAACTGGGAGCCTTGTTATGCTGATGGGCGGGATGTAAATTGCCAACAGCCACTCGGGAGAAGTGTATGGTGTTTCCTGAAACATCTAAAAAACAAAGCAACAGAGCCTAGGGCACTTCCACTTATGGTCCTATAGCTTAGGGAAATTAAAATCAAAAAGACACAGCCACCCCAAAGTTTGGGATGGCTCTGTTTACAAGAAACTCGTTTACAGTACAAGTTCAATATCGCATAAAGCGAAAAATGGATAAAGAAGTTGTGGTACTTACGTACAATGCACTATCACTCAGCAATGACATCTATGTCATCAGGCCCATAGCAGCATAATGAGTGGATTCAGGTATGATGATTCTAACTGAAATAAGTCACACAGAAAAAGAAACATCATAAGATATCACTAATACACGGAATGTAAACTTGGCTACACAGGAACTGAATTTCAAAACAGAACATGGTCCCAAATTTAGAAAATCAACTTATGCTTGCTTAAGGGGAAAGGTGAGTTGGGGTGCTGCATAAAACCAGAGATTGAAATGAGCACAGATAAAGTTCCTTAAGCCAAATATGTAATAGTCAAGAGCTACTCCTTGCTCAACGAAATGGACTCAAAACCCCATATTAAACGCCTAATAATGTACCTGACTAGTAAGTATCTTAAAACCTATGGATTGCTATGTCTCTGAAAGTGAATCAATCGTGAGTACAGGGGCAAAAACGCAGCAGTGATAGGATTGGAGAGTTTTGGTGAGCAAATGAAGACCCTTTGAAGTCATATTGCATGGTACCCATTCCACGGGTCTCAACTCTCCAGGTTTAAGGGATTCTTCCTTCAGCTAAAACATGCATGTGGAACCCAGAGTATGATCAACCGTGTGATCGGGAGACGTGTTGAAATATGTCTCAGTTCTCGTCCCCTGGTACTCGGGTGCAACATTCCAGATGCTTTACTAACACTCTCCCGACTTGGAGAGTCAGTGCCTTTAACCTCCTGTTTGGCCCAGTTTGCAAATTCCGCGGAAGATGAACAGGAATAGGGAGAACCAATGAGAGACTAGCTGGAGGTGTCTGGACGGGAAAATTTAACTCTCATTTCCCACCAGGAAGAGGAATTAACCAAAGGCTCAGCGTGCCATGCCGGAACCAGATTAGGGCCTGAAGCAATCCTGCGGTGTTGCGGCCAGCTCACAAGAAAGCGAGTTGAAGAAAGGAGCTCAGGGGCACTGTAATTCACAAACCTGCAGAGTTATAAATGACAGCTATCATCCAAAAATATACTGAAGTAAGGCTGCCAAGAGGACTTGAAAGCCGGGCAGAATTGCAGGAAACCGATTTCAGGAGGTAGACTGGAATTGCATTTAAAGCATAGGAAAAGAGGCAGAAGGTCGACAATGATGCACTTGGCCAAAAAGGGCGTATGCGTTTTTTCCTGAATATATTCAGGAAAAAACGCATACGCTCTTTTTGGCCAACCAAGCAAGCTTGCAAAGGAAATCTGCACTACAATGAAGTCTCACTTCACCCCGTCAAAAGGGCCATCTGAAAAAAGTGTAAAATCCAGAAAGGCAGGACAGGCCATGGAGAACTGGGAGCCTTGTTATGCTGATGGGCGGGATGTAAATTGCCAACAGCCACTCGGGAGAACTGTATGGTGTTTCCTGAAACATCTAAAAAACAAAGCAACAGAGCCTAGGGCACTTCCACTTATGGTCCTATAGCTTAGGGAAATTAAAATCAAAAAGACACAGCCACCCCAAAGTTTGGGATGGCTCTGTTTACAAGAAACTCGTTTACGGTACAAGTTCAATATCGCATAAAGTGAAAAATGGATAAAGAAGTTGTGGTACTTACGTACAATGCACTATCACTCAGCAATGACATCTATGTCATCAGGCCCATAGCAGCATAATGAGTGGATTCAGGTATGATGATTCTAACTGAAATAAGTCACACAGAAAAAGAAACATCATAAGGTATCACTAATACACGGAATGTAAACTTGGCTACACAGGAACAGAATTTCAAAACAGAACATGGTCCCAAATTTAGAAAATCAACTTATGCTTGCTTAAGGGGAAAGGTGAGTTGGGGTGCTGCATAAAACCAGAAATTGAAATGAGCACAGATAAAGTTCCTTAAGCCAAATATGTAATAGACAAGAGCTACTCCTTGCTCAACGAAATGGACTCAAAACCCCATATTAAACGCCTAATAATGTACCTGACTAGTAAGTATCTTAAAACCTATGGATTGCTATGTCTCTGAAAGTGAATCAATCGTGAGTACAGGGGCAAAAACGCAGCAGTGATAGGATTGGAGAGTTTTGGTGAGCAAATGAAGACCCTTTGAAGTCATATTGCATGGTACCCATTCCACGGGTCTCAACTCTCCAGGTTTAAGGGATTCTTCCTTCAGCTAAAACATGCATGTGGAACCCAGAGTATGATCAACCGTGTGATCGGGAGACGTGTTGAAATATGTCTCAGTTCTCGTCCCCTGGTACTCGGGTGCAACATTCCAGATGCTTTACTAACACTCGCCCGACTTGGAGAGTCAGTGCCTTTAACCTCCTCTTTGGCCCAGTTTGCAAATTCCGCGGAAGATGAACAGGAATAGGGAGAACCAATGAGAGACTAGCTGGAGGTGTCTGGACGGGAAAATTTAACTCTCATTTCCCACCAGGAAGAGGAATTAACCAAAGGCTCAGCGTGCCATGCCGGAACCAGATTAGGGCCTGAAGCAATCCTGCGGTATTGCGGCCAGCTCACAAGAAAGCGAGTTGAAGAAAGGAGCTCAGGGGCACTGTAATTCACAAACCTGCAGAGTTATAAATGACAGCTATCATCCAAAAATATACTGAAGTAAGTCTGCCAAGAGGACTTGAAAGCCGGGTAGAATTGCAGGAAACCGATTTCAGGAGGTAGACTGGAATTGCATTTAAAGCATAGGAAAAGAGGCAGAAGGTCGACAATGATGCACTTGGCCAAAAAGTGCGTATGCGTTTTTTCCTGAATATATTCAGGAAAAAACGCATACGCCCTTTTTGGCCAACCAAGCAAGCTTGCAAAGGAAATCTGCACTACAATGAAGTCTCACTTCCCCCCCGTCAAAAGGGCCATCTGAAAAAAGTGTAAAATCCAGAAAGGCAGGACAGGCCATGGAGAACTGGGAGCCTTGTTATGCTGATGGGCGGGATGTAAATTGCCAACAGCCACTCGGGAGAAGTGTATGGTGTTTCCTGAAACATCTAAAAAACAAAGCAACAGAGCCTAGGGCATTTCCACTTATGGTCCTATAGCTTAGGGAAATTAAAATCAAAAAGACACAGCCACCCCAAAGTTTGGGATGGCTCTGTTTACAAGAAACTCGTTTACGGTACAAGTTCAATATCGCATAAAGCGAAAAATGGATAAAGAAGTTGTGGTACTTACGTACAATGCACTATCACTCAGCAATGACATCTATGTCATCAGGCCCATAGCAGCATAATGAGTGGATTCAGGTATGATGATTCTAACTGAAATAAGTCACACAGAAAAAGAAACATCATAAGATATCACTAATACACGGAATGTAAACTTGGCTACACAGGAACTGAATTTCAAAACAGAACATGGTCCCAAATTTAGAAAATCAACTTATGCTTGCTTAAGGGGAAAGGTGAGTTGGGGTGCTGCATAAAACCAGAGATTGAAATGAGCACAGATAAAGTTTCTTAAGCCAAATATGTAATAGACAAGAGCTACTCCTTGCTCAACGAAATGGACTCAAAACCCCATATTAAACGCCTAATAATGTACCTGACTAGTAAGTATCTTAAAACCTATGGATTGCTATGTCTCTGAAAGTGAATCAATCGTGAGTACAGGGGCAAAAACGCAGCAGTGATAGGATTGGAGAGTTTTGGTGAGCAAATGAAGACCCTTTGAAGTCATATTGCATGGTACCCATTCCACGGGTCTCAACTCTCCAGGTTTAAGGGATTCTTCCTTCAGCTAAAACATGCATGTGGAACCCAGAGTATGATCAACCATGTGATCGGGAGACGTGTTGAAATATGTCTCAGTTCTCGTCCCCTGGTACTCGGGTGCAACATTCCAGATGCTTTACTAACACTCTCCCGACTTGGAGAGTCAGTGCCTTTAACCTCCTGTTTGGCCCAGTTTGCAAATTCCGCAGAAGATGAACAGGAATAGGGAGAACCAATGAGAGACTAGCTGGAGGTGTCTGGACGGGAAAATTTAACTCTCATTTCCCACCAGGAAGAGGAATTAACCAAAGGCTCAGCGTGCCATGCCGGAACCAGATTAGGGCCTGAAGCAATCCTGCGGTGTTGCGGCCAGCTCACAAGAAAGCGAGTTGAAGAAAGGAGCTCAGGGGCACTGTAATTCACAAACCTGCAGAGTTATAAATGACAGCTATCATCCAAAAATATACTGAAGTAAGGCTGCCAAGAGGACTTGAAAGCCGGGCAGAATTGCAGGAAACCGATTTCAGGAGGTAGACTGGAATTGCATTTAAAGCATAGGAAAAGAGGCAGAAGGTCGACAATGATGCACTTGGCCAAAAAGGGCGTATGCGTTTTTTCCTGAATATATTCAGAAAAAAAAACGCATATGCCCTTTTTGGCCAACCAAGCAAGCTTGCAAAGGAAATCTGCACTACAATGAAGTCTCACTTCCCCCCCGTCAAAAGGGCCATCTGAAAAATGTGTAAAATCCAGAAAGGCAGGACAGGCCATGGAGAACTGGGAGCCTTGTTATGCTGATGGGCGGGATGTAAATTGCCAACAGCCACTCGGGAGAAGTGTATGGTGTTTCCTGAAACATCTAAAAAACAAAGCAACAGAGCCTAGGGCACTTCCACTTATGGTCCTATAGCTTAGGGAAATTAAAATCAAAAAGACACAGCCACCCCAAAGTTTGGGATGGCTCTGTTTACAAGAAACTCGTTTACGGTACAAGTTCAATATCGCATAAAGCGGAAAATGGATAAAGAAGTTGTGGTACTTACGTACAATGCAATATCACTCAGCAATGACATCTATGTCATCAGGCCCATAGCAGCATAATGAGTGGATTCAGGTATGATGATTCTAACTGAAATAAGTCACACAGAAAAAGAAACATCATAAGATATCACTAATACACGGAATGTAAACTTGGCTACACAGGAACTGAATTTCAAAACAGAACATGGTCCCAAATTTAGAAAATCAACTTATGCTTGCTTAAGGGGAAAGGTGAGTTGGGGTGCTGCATAAAACCAGAGATTGAAATGAGCACAGATAAAGTCCCTTAAGCCAAATATGTAATAGACAAGAGCTACTCCTTGCTCAACGAAATGGACTCAAAACCCCATATTAAACGCCTAATAATGTACCTGACTAGTAAGTATCTTAAAACCTATGGATTGCTATGTCTCTGAAAGTGAATCAATCGTGAGTACAGGGGCAAAAACGCAGCAGTGATAGGATTGGAGAGTTTTGGTGAGCAAATGAAGACCCTTTGAAGTCATATTGCATGGTACCCATTCCACGGGTCTCAACTCTCCAGGTTTAAGGGATTCTTCCTTCAGCTAAAACATGCATGTGGAACCCAGAGTATGATCAACCGTGTGATCGGGAGACGTGTTGAAATATGTCTCAGTTCTCATCCCCTGGTACTCGGGTGCAACATTCCAGATGCTTTACTAACACTCTCCCGACTTGGAGAGTCAGTGCCTTTAACCTCCTGTTTGGCCCAGTTTGCAAATTCCGCGGAAGATGAACAGGAATAGGGAGAACCAATGAGAGACTAGCTGGAGGTGTCTGGACGGGAAAATTTAACTCTCATTTCCCACCAGGAAGAGGAATTAACCAAAGGCTCAGCGTGCCATGCCGGAACCAGATTAGGGCCTGAAGCAATCCTGCGGTGTTGCGGCCAGCTCACAAGAAAGCGAGTTGAAGAAAGGAGCTCAGGGGCACTGTAATTCACAAACCTGCAGAGTTATAAATGACAGCTATCATCCAAAAATATACTGAAGTAAGGCTGCCAAGAGGACTTGAAAGCCGGGCAGAATTGCAGGAAACCGATTTCAGGAGGTAGACTGGAATTGCATTTAAAGCATAGGAAAAGAGGCAGAAGGTCGACAATGATGCACTTGGCCAAAAAGGGCGTATGCGTTTTTTCCTGAATATATTCAGGAAAAAACGCATACGCCCTTTTTGGCCAACCAAGCAAGCTTGCAAAGGAAATCTGCACTACAATGAAGTCTCACTTCCCCACCGTCAAAAGGGCCATCTGAAAAAAGTGTAAAATCCAGAAAGGCAGGACAGGCCATGGAGAACTGGGAGCCTTGTTATGCTGATGGGCGGGATGTAAATTGCCAACAGCCACTCGGGAGAAGTGTATGGTGTTTCCTGAAACATCTAAAAAACAAAGCAACAGAGCCTAGGGCACTTCCACTTATGGTCCTATAGCTTAGGGAAATTAAAATCAAAAAGACACAGCCACCCCAAAGTTTGGGATGGCTCTGTTTACAAGAAACTCGTTTACGGTACAAGTTCAATATCGCATAAAGCGAAAAATGGATAAAGAAGTTGTGGTACTTACGTACAATGCAATATAACTCAGCAATGACATCTATGTCATCAGGCCCATAGCAGCATAATGAGTGGATTCAGGTATGATGATTCTAACTGAAATAAGTCACACAGAAAAAGAAACATCATAAGATATCACTAATACACGGAATGTAAACTTGGCTACACAGGAACTGAATTTCAAAACAGAACATGGTCCCAAATTTAGAAAATCAACTTATGCTTGCTTAAGGGGAAAGGTGAGTTGGGGTGCTGCATAAAACCAGAGATTGAAATGAGCACAGATAAAGTTCCTTAAGCCAAATATGTAATAGACAAGAGCTACTCCTTGCTCAACGAAATGGACTCAAAACCCCATATTAAACGCCTAATAATGTACCTGACTAGTAAGTATCTTAAAACCTATGGATTGCTATGTCTCTGAAAGTGAATCAATCGTGAGTACAGGGGCAAAAACGCAGCAGTGATAGGATTGGAGAGTTTTGGTGAGCAAATGAAGACCCTTTGAAGTCATATTGCATGGTACCCATTCCACGGGTCTCAACTCTCCAGGTTTAAGGGATTCTTCCTTCAGCTAAAACATGCATGTGGAACCCAGAGTATGATCAACCGTGTGATCGGGAGACGTGTTGAAATATGTCTCAGTTCTCGTCCCCTGGTACTCGGGTGCAACATTCCAGATGCTTTACTAACACTCTCCCGACTTGGAGAGTCAGTGCCTTTAACCTCCTGTTTGGCCCAGTTTGCAAATTCCGCGGAAGATGAACAGGAATAGGGAGAACCAATGAGAGACTAGCTGGAGGTGTCTGGACGGGAAAATTTAACTCTCATTTCCCACCAGGAAGAGGAATTAACCAAAGGCTCAGCGTGCCATGCCGGAACCAGATTAGGGCCTGAAGCAATCCTGCGGTGTTGCGGCCAGCTCACAAGAAAGCGAGTTGAAGAAAGGAGCTCAGGGGTACTGTAATTCACAAACCTGCAGAGTTATAAATGACAGCTATCATCCAAAAATATACTGAAGTAAGGCTGCCAAGAGGACTTGAAAGCCGGGCAGAATTACAGGAAACCGATTTCAGGAGGTAGACTGGAATTGCATTTAAAGCATAGGAAAAGAGGCAGAAGGTCGACAATGATGCACTTGGCCAAAAAGGGCGTATGCGTTTTTTCCTGAATATATTCAGGAAAAAACGCATACGCCCTTTTTGGCCAACCAAGCAAGCTTGCAAAGGAAATCTGCACTACAATGAAGTCTCACTTCCCCCCGTCAAAAGGGCCATCTGAAAAAAGTGTAAAATCCAGAAAGGCAGGACAGGCCATGGAGAACTGGGAGCCTTGTTATGCTGATGGGCGGGATGTAAATTGCCAACAGCCACTCGGGAGAAGTGTATGGTGTTTCCTGAAACATCTAAAAAACAAAGCAACAGAGCCTAGGGCACTTCCACTTATGGTCCTATAGCTTAGGGAAATTAAAATCAAAAAGACACAGCCACCCCAAAGTTTGGGATGGCTCTGTTTACAAGAAACTCATTTACGGTGCAAGTTCAATATAGCATAAAGCGAAAAATGGATAAAGAAGTTGTGGTACTTACGTACAATGCAATATCACTCAGCAATGACATCTATGTCATCAGGCCCATAGCAGCATAATGAGTGGATTCAGGTATGATGATTCTAACTGAAATAAGTCACACAGAAAAAGAAACATCATAAGATATCACTAATACACGGAATGTAAACTTGGCTACACAGGATCTGAATTTCAAAACAGAACATGGTCCCAAATTTAGAAAACCAACTTATGCTTGCTTAAGGGGAAAGGTGAGTTGGGGTGCTGCATAAAACCAGAGATTGAAATGAGCACAGATAAAGTTCCTTAATCCAAATATGTAATAGACAAGAGCTACTCCTTGCTCAACGAAATGGACTCAAAACCCCATATTAAACGCCTAATAATGTACCTGACTAGTAAGTATCTTAAAACCTATGGATTGCTATGTCTCTGAAAGTGAATCAATCGTGAGTACAGGGGCAAAAACGCAGCAGTGATAGGATTGGAGAGTTTTGGTGAGCAAATGAAGACCCTTTGAAGTCATATTGCATGGTACCCATTCCACGGGTCTCAACTCTCCAGGTTTAAGGGATTCTTCCTTCAGCTAAAACATGCATGTGGAACCCAGAGTATGATCAACCGTGTGATCGGGAGACGTGTTGAAATATGTCTCAGTTCTCGTCCCCTGGTACTCGGGTGCAACATTCCAGATGCTTTACTAACACTCTCCCGACTTGGAGAGTCAGTGCCTTTAACCTCCTGTTTGGCCCAGTTTGCAAATTCCGCGGAAGATGAACAGGAATAGGGAGAACCAATGAGAGACTAGCTGGAGGTGTCTGGACGGGAAAATTTAACTCTCATTTCCCACCAGGAAGAGGAATTAACCAAAGGCTCAGCGTGCCGTGCCGGAATCATATTAGGGCCTGAAGCAATCCTGCGGTGTTGCGGCCAGCTCACAAGAAAGCGAGTTGAAGAAAGGAGCTCAGGGGCACTGTAATTCACAAACCTGCAGAGTTATAAATGACAGCTATCATCCAAAAATATACTGAAGTAAGGCTGCCAAGAGGACTTGAAAGCCGGGCAGAATTGCAGGAAACCGATTTCAGGAGGTAGACTGGAATTGCATTTAAAGCATAGGAAAAGAGGCAGAAGGTCGACAATGATGCACTTGGCCAAAAAGGGCGTATGCGTTTTTTCCTGAATATATTCAGGAAAAAACGCATACGCCCTTTTTGGCCAACCAAGCAAGCTTGCAAAGGAAATCTGCACTACAATGAAGTCTCACTTCCCCCCCGTCAAAAGGGCCATCTGAAAAAAGTGTAAAATCCAGAAAGGCAGGACAGGCCATGGAGAACTGGGAGCCTTGTTATGCTGATGGGCGGGATGTACATTGCCAACAGCCACTCGGGAGAAGTGTATGGTGTTTCCTGAAACATCTAAAAAACAAAGCAACAGAGCCTAGGGCACTTCCACTTATGGTCCTATAGCTTAGGGAAATTAAAATCAAAAAGACACAGCCACCCCAAAGTTTGGGATGGCTCTGTTTACAAGAAACTCATTTACGGTGCAAGTTCAATATCGCATAAAGCGAAAAATGGATAAAGAAGTTGTGGTACTTACGTACAATGCAATATCACTCAGCAATGACATCTATGTCATCAGGCCCATAGCAGCATAATGAGTGGATTCAGGTATGATGATTCTAACTGAAATAAGTCACACAGAAAAAGAAACATCATAAGATATCACTAATACACGGAATGTAAACTTGGCTACACAGGAACTGAATTTCAAAACAGAACATGGTCCCAAATTTAGAAAACCAACTTATGCTTGCTTAAGGGGAAAGGTGAGTTGGGGTGCTGCATAAAACCAGAGATTGAAATGAGCACAGATAAAGTTCCTTAAGCCAAATATGTAATAGACAAGAGCTACTCCTTGCTCAACGAAATGGACTCAAAACCCCATATTAAACGCCTAATAATGTACCTGACTAGTAAGTATCTTAAAACCTATGGATTGCTATGTTTCTGAAAGTGAATCAATCGTGAGTACAGGGGCAAAAACGCAGCAGTGATAGGATTGGAGAGTTTTGGTGAGCAAATGAAGACCCTTTGAAGTCATATTGCATGGTACCCATTCCACGGGTCTCAACTCTCCAGGTTTAAGGGATTCTTCCTTCAGCTAAAACATGCATGTGGAACCCAGAGTATGATCAACCGTGTGATCGGGAGACGTGTTGAAATATGTCTCAGTTCTCGTCCCCTGGTACTCGGGTGCAACATTCCAGATGCTTTACTAACACTCTCCCGACTTGGAGAGTCAGTGCCTTTAACCTCCTGTTTGGCCCAGTTTGCAAATTCCGCGGAAGATGAACAGGAATAGGGAGAACCAATGAGAGACTAGCTGGAGGTGTCTGGACGGGAAAATTTAACTCTCATTTCCCACCAGGAAGAGGAATTAACCAAAGGCTCAGCGTGCCATGCCGGAACCAGATTAGGGCCTGAAGCAATCCTGCGGTGTTGCGGCCAGCTCACAAGAAAGCGAGTTGAAGAAAGGAGCTCAGGGGCACTGTAATTCACAAACCTGCAGAGTTATAAATGACAGCTATCATCCAAAAATATACTGAAGTAAGGCTGCCAAGAGGACTTGAAAGCCGGGCAGAATTGCAGGAAACCGATTTCAGGAGGTAGACTGGAATTGCATTTAAAGCATAGGAAAAGAGGCAGAAGGTCGACAATGATGCACTTGGCCAAAAAGGGCGTATGCGTTTTTTCCTGAATATATTCAGGAAAAAACGCATACGCCCTTTTTGGCCAACCAAGCAAGCTTGCAAAGGAAATCTGCACTACAATGAAGTCTCACTTCCCCCCCGTCAAAAGGGCCATCTGAAAAAAGTGTAAAATCCAGAAAGGCAGGACAGGCCATGGAGAACTGGGAGCCTTGTTATGCTGATGGGCGGGATGTACATTGCCAACAGCCACTTGGGAGAAGTGTATGGTGTTTCCTGAAACATCTGAAAAACAAAGCAACAGAGCCTAGGGCACTTCCACTTATGGTCCTATAGCTTAGGGAAATTAAAATCAAAAAGACACAGCCACCCCAAAGTTTGGGATGGCTCTGTTTACAAGAAACTCGTTTACGGTACAAGTTCAATATCGCATAAAGCGAAAAATGGATAAAGAAGTTGTGGTACTTACGTACAATGCAATATCACTCAGCAATGACATCTATGTCATCAGGCCCATAGCAGCATAATGAGTGGATTCAGGTATGATGATTCTAACTGAAATAAGTCACACAGAAAAAGAAACATCATAAGATATCATTAATACACGGAATGTAAACTTGGCTACACAGGAACTGAATTTCAAAACAGAACATGGTCCCAAATTTAGAAAACCAACTTATGCTTGCTTAAGGGGAAAGGTGAGTTGGGGTGCTGCATAAAACCAGAGATTGAAATGAGCACAGATAAAGTTCCTTAAGCCAAATATGTAATAGACAAGAGCTACTCCTTGCTCAACGAAATGGACTCAAAACCCCATATTAAACGCCTAATAATGTACCTGACTAGTAAGTATCTTAAAACCTATGGATTGCTATGTCTCTGAAAGTGAATCAATCGTGAGTACAGGGGCAAAAACGCAGCAGTGATAGGATTGGAGAGTTTTGGTGAGCAAATGAAGACCCTTTGAAGTCATATTGCATGGTACCCATTCCACGGGTCTCAACTCTCCAGGTTTAAGGGATTCTTCCTTCAGCTAAAACATGCATGTGGAACCCAGAGTATGATCAACCGTGTGATCGGGAGACGTGTTGAAATATGTCTCAGTTCTCGTCCCCTGGTACTCGGGTGCAACATTCCAGATGCTTTACTAACACTCTCCCGACTTGGAGAGTCAGTGCCTTTAACCTCCTGTTTGGCCCAGTTTGCAAATTCCGCGGAAGATGAACAGGAATAGGGAGAACCAATGAGAGACTAGCTGGAGGTGTCTGGACGGGAAAAATTTAACTCTCATTTCCCACCAGGAAGAGGAATTAACCAAAGGCTCAGCGTGCCATGCCGGAACCAGATTAGGGCCTGAAGCAATCCTGCGGTGTTGCGGCCAGCTCACAAGAAAGCGAGTTGAAGAAAGGAGCTCAAGGGGCACTGTAATTCACAAACCTGCAGAGTTATAAATGACAGCTATCATCCAAAAAATATACTGAAGTAAGGCTGCCAAGAGGACTTGAAAGCCGGGCAGAATTGCAGGAAACCGATTTCAGGAGGTAGACTGGAATTGCATTTAAGGCATAGGAAAAGAGGTAGAAGGTCGACAATGATGCACTTGGCCAAAAAGGGCGTATGCGTTTTTTCCTGAATATATTCAGGAAAAAAACGCATACGCCCTTTTTGGCCAACCAAGCAAGCTTGCAAAGGAAATCTGCACTACAATGAAGTCTCACTTCCCCCCCGTCAAAAGGGCCATCTGAAAAAAGTGTAAAATCCAGAAAGGCAGGACAGGCCATGGAGAACTGGGAGCCTTGTTATGCTGATGGGCGGGATGTACATTGCCAACAGCCACTCGGGAGAAGTGTATGGTGTTTCCTGAAACATCTAAAAAAACAAAGCAACAGAGCCTAGGGCACTTCCACTTATGGTCCTATAGCTTAGGGAAATTAAAATCAAAAAGACACAGCCACCCCAAAGTTTGGGATGGCTCTGTTTACAAGAAACTCATTTACGGTGCAAGTTCAATATCGCATAAAGCGAAAAATGGATAAAGAAGTTGTGGTACTTACGTACAATGCAATATCACTCAGCAATGACATCTATGTCATCAGGCCCATAGCAGCATAATGAGTGGATTCAGGTATGATGATTCTAACTGAAATAAGTCACACAGAAAAAGAAACATCATAAGATATCACTAATACACGGAATGTAAACTTGGCTACACAGGAACTGAATTTCAAAACAGAACATGGTCCCAAATTTAGAAAACCAACTTATGCTTGCTTAAGGGGAAAGGTGAGTTGGGGTGCTGCATAAA